>NW_012118821.1:4894688-4909843 GCF_000951035.1 Colobus angolensis palliatus | reverse complement strand
AAAATAAATAAAAAAAAAAAAAAAAAAAGAAATCTAAAAGTGTATTACATTAATCATACATAGAATGCAAATGTTGGGTAATAAAACTAAATGACAGGCATAGAGAAAGGAGGCTCTGAACTCAAAGTAGATCTATGAATATGTTTCAGATTAAGGCAAAATCTTTATTATACAAGTTCTCTTAAAAGACTTAATGCTTAAAAAGTATAGAACCGAAGTTCTACAATGCTTAGGATTTAATATTTTTATATCTAAAGGCAAATTTGTAAGCAGATCAATTTCTTTACGCTCCTCTTTTTTCATAGCCACTATTTTCCCAAAAGTTCATTTAAACTAATTTGAGGAGACAAAAGTAGCACAACACTTAAAAACTACGTCATATGAATAGAAAACCATTCATTTGTCTGTGATAGAGATTCTCAGTGCTGAAAAATGTCCTGAAGCCATTTTTTTTAAAACAACAACAAAAAAGGAAATTCAATCTTTCATTAAACTCTCACTTGTTTTTCTACGGAAGGGGAAAGCAAAATGTATTACATCCTATTTTTGGCCGAATGTGCTAATAATGTTTGTAGTGAAATGCTCCCATCTTGTGGACTTTTTGAATATTGCTAACAGGAGCCACTACTGCAGCATGGTTTTACACCAGCAGCTCCACATTATCTTAGCATTTGAATTAGCCAGCATTTGTTACAAATCACTTTTGTTTATTCTTATATTTTAAAAAGTGTTTAAATATTTTGATTTGAAATTCTGAAATCACAAACCTTTATTGGAAAAATCAACTTCTGGAAAAAGTTGGCTACTTGATCTGCCAAGGCATATGTAACTTTTTTGGTAAATTGAATTCTTTAATAAACAGACTTGTTTGAAAAATATAACTATACATAATGCTCTTACTATATTATAAAATAAACTGTAAACCTGCAAAAGTAATAATTTTTTTTACATATTAAACATATATTTCTTACATATTAAAACACTTATTTCAAGAAATTGTCTTTGGTGTTAGTTTCCAACAAGTCCAAACATTGTAGAACTTGGGTTCTATACTTTTTCAACGTTAAATCTTTTAAGATAACTTGTATAATAAGGGTTTTGGATAATGAAGATCTGGGTTAATATACCTGAGTTTTTCATGATGATGTTAGAAACACATGACTTTCAAACACTTAACACTTTTTCTTCATTCTACATTTGCATTAAACACTAAAAATGGCATTATGAGAGTAAAGGCTGAGAAAATACATTCAAAATCAAAAGTAAAAGAAAACCTATTGGCCGGGCGTGGTGGCTCACACCTGTAATCCCAGCACTTTGGGAGGCCGAGGTGGGTAGATCACAAGGTCAAAAGATTGAGAACACCCTGGCTAACACGGTGAAACCCTGTCTCTACTAAAAATACAAAAAAAATTAGCCAGGAGTGGTGTCAGGTGCCTATAGTCCCAGCTACTCAGGAGGCTGAGGCAGGAGAATGGCATGAACCCAAGAGGCAGAGCTTGCAGTGAGCCGAGATTGCACCACTTGCACTCCAGCCTGGGTGAAAGAGCGAGACTCCATCTCAAGAGAAAAAAAGAAAACCTATTGAAAAAGTTAACCTAAAAAAATTATAGTCATATAGTAGACATAAAAATGGTATAAAGGCTTAAACAAACAGATGTACCAGATGTTTAAGTGCTAAATATCAGAAGTGATTTTTCAAAGCTTTCCACCCAAAACCTAGCACAGTTACTAGACACAATTAGAACTAAATAAAGCATTTATCTGAGATTGTATATGTTGATAAGTTGTTCGCATTTTTTAATAGAAAAGATAAATTCAACACTGCAGAAAAATTTCTACCTGCTATAACATTCCCATTGATTGATATGTAACAAGTTATTCTAAATACTCATATCAATGAAAAGTTAAAATCTATCTGGAAATTAAAATACTTACTTCTATATTTCTCGTATCTCAGACCCACTGCCTAGCTGGCAGCTACAGAGGAGAGGCTCCTGGCCCCCAGAAATAGACTTGGGGAAGTGACAGTTATAGCTGTGAGGTCTTAGGTAACTTCTGCTCTCTGCCTCTTAGGGTTAGAAGCACAGGTTGAGCATTTCTTATGTGAAATGCTTGGGACCAGAAGTGTTTCAGATGTGGGAGTGTCGGCAGTACCAGCTGAACACTCCTAATCCAAAAATCCAAAATCCCAAATGCTCCAGTGAGCATTTCCTTTGAACATCACGTTGGCACTCAGTTTCAGATTTGGGGGCATTTCAGATTTCAGATTTTCAGATTAGGGATACGCAACCTGCATTAAATGTGATAATCTAGGTAAAGTGCTTAATCCAATGCATGGGACAGAATGAGGGCTCACATAATATATTAGCTACTACTTCTATCAGTCTGTGCCCCACATATAATAAATTCTATAAATATTTGTTTAATAAATGAACATAATTAAAATGTTTAGCACAACAGAACTGGAGTCATCCTTTAAAAACAATTCTGACAAGTCTCTAAGAAGAAACTGAGTCCGTAAGAAGAATCTGAAGTGAGAGGAACCTGTCTGGAAGTAGCCAATCCAAAGCAACTCCACCAGAATGTAAATTAGTACAATCTCTATGGAAAACAGTATGGAGATTCCTCAAAGAGCTAAACGTAGATCCACCATTTGATCCAGCAAGCCCACTACTGGGTATCTACCCAAAGGGAAAAAAGTCATTATATGAAAAGACACTTGCACATACCTGTTTATAGCAGCACAATTCACAATTGCAAAGATGTGGAACCAACCTAAATGTCCACTGACTAAGGAATGGATGAAGAAAATGTGGTTTATATACACCAAGGAATACTATTCAGCCATTAAAAGGAACAAAATAACATATTCTGCAGCAACTCGGATGAAGCTTGAGACCATTATTCTAAGTGAAGTAACACAAGAGTGGAAAACCAACAACCATATGTTCTTACTTATAAGTGGGAGCCAAGTTATGAGTAAGCAAAGGCACACAGAGTAAAATAATAGACCTTAGAGACTCAGAAGGGACAGGATGGGAGGAAGGATAGGGACAAAAAACTACACACTAGGTACAATCCACACTGCTTGGGTAATGGGTGCACTAAAATCTCAGAATTCACCGGTATATAATCCATCCATACAACAAAAACCACTTGTACTCCAAAACCTATTGAAATAAACATTTTAAAAAACACAAAACAACCCCACCAGACCATGGCATTCATAAATGGATTATGAATGTAAGAAACCTTAGAAACGCAGCTGAACTCAGAGTTACAGGCAATGCCTTCAAAAACATTGCTGTGATTTTAGCATCACCTGACATAAGGCAGAAACCACCAAGTGTTAGGTGAAATATACAGTCATCCTTCAGTCAATGTGTACTGAGACGTTCCTATGTGTCCGGCCCAGGGATACACTGGTATATAACAAAATAAACATTTTGCCTATATTTAAGCCTAAAGAATGAAGTATCTGGAGGGACAGTATTCTCTTCAAGATAAAGTGAGGCTTCTCATCTACCACCTCCCCAATCCATGCCTTCCTCAACCCAAAAGTTATCATCAGATTTCTTTATTCTTTCAGAAATACCCACTACTGCCTAAATACCGATCACTTGTCTAGAAGCAAAAAAATCAGCAATGTTTAAGAAAGTTACAGTTCATGAAGTGTATCCATTCAGGAGACAAATATTAAAGAAATAGCAATGCAAATACTTATAAGAAGGTAACTATGGCCAGTGCCATTAAAGAACATACTAGTGCATAAAGGACTAACCTAATAAAGCCTCAAAGGATGGGGGGACTTGGTAACAAAAGGCTTCCTAAGGTAGTAACATTTAAGATGAGACCAGAAGTAGGAGGTGGGAGGGGCCAGAGAGAGAAGCACATGAAAAGTAAACAGTAAGAGGGAGAAGGAGCCAGAACCAGGCTGAGGACCCTGGGAACTCCAGCAGAAACCTGGTGCCTGCATACAGACTTTGACCAATTATGTCTTTTTGTCTTTAGAGCCCAATTTGAGATGCACAGACCATCATTTGCACTTTATACTATCTATAAGTCAAAATCAATATTACTCTAAAAGCAACTCATGAGTTGCTCTCCTGCCCATGATATCTGTCCTACACCTAGCAGTCTTCAATGCCACAAAAATCACCTTTCATTCACTCTCAGCCAGGGGTTTGTGTATCAGAGAGCCAGGCCATGTTGTTGGCAAGAAAAGGGAAGGAAGGCAATTTTTTAAATGATACAAAAAGTTGGCTATAAATCCATTACTAAAAAATAAAGAATAAAACGATCCTAAGAAACAAGAAAGTATTGAGACGGGGAGACACAAAGGGAAATTAGTCTTATAAATTCTTGCAGATGTTTAGAATAACGTTTTCTTTCAATACCCTGCAACAGGACTGTAGGTAAGGCTATTTACTTCCTAGCTCACATAGAAAATGCCACAATGTGCTATTTCTATAATCCATCTTTTATTATTTTTAAAAGATAAGGTTTCACTATGTCACCCACGCTGGAGTGTGGTGGCTATTCATAGGCACAGTCATGGCACGCTGCAGCCTCCAACTCCCAGGCTCAAGTGATCCTCCTACCTCAGCCTCCCGAGTAGCTGGGATTACAGGCATACTTCGCCATGCCCGACTCTATTCATCATTTCATCTTTACTGTGGGATAGCCAATTACTTTCGGAACTTTTCATTTACCTTAATTTTTCTACCCAGGTTCATTCCTACTCCCTTCCCACTGTGACAGTCTCCCTTAAATCAACAGGATTCCCTAACTCACGCCAAGCTGCACTGACACAGCAAATAGGCCCTGAAGCATCAGGGTAATGGCTACAAATTTTTCAAGACCCTGCAATGAATCCCCATCTTACTCAGGGTAAAAGCCAAGGTCCTTACCACAGTCCTCCAAAAGGGGTCCATGAACCCCACTGGTGACCCAACCTGACCTTCTACTCACTCACTTCACTGCACCCCATCTCACCACATCAGCTCCCTTGTTGCTATTCCTTCAACATTGATTCCAGGTGCTCTCTGGCCCGGAACTGTTCCCTCTGCCTGGAAATGCTTTCTCAGATGCCTGCCTGGAAAATTCTCTTGCCTCCTTCAAACCTTCCTCAACTCTTCCCTTCTGCATGAGGACAATCCTGATCCCCTTACTTAACGCAGAACCTGCACAACTCTTCATCTCCTTAACTCTCTTCTACCTTTTATCCTTTCCACCACACTTGCTGCCTTTTAACATGCTAATTATGTATTATATATGTTATTACCCATCACTCTCTGACAGACTGCAAGCTCCTCGGCGCAGGGATCTTTGCTGGTTTTGTTCATGGATACACCCAAGCTCTTAGAACTGTGCCTGGTCCATAATAGGTGTCCAATAAGTGTTTTCTGAATAAATGAGTGAATTTTAAGCTTTCTCCCCTTAATTTCTCTCACATCTTTGGATGTTGCTAGAAGTCTAGTAACAACAACAAAATAAGTAACTAGCAAAATACACAAATAGGTAAACTAAAAAAAAGCCAAACACGTCTACTTTAATGCATTTCACTGTTTTCTCCAAACAATGAAAGTAGGCATGATTTACAGATACGTCAAAATAAGCTTAAAAATTATGCCCTTCACCTTTATCTTTAGAAATCTGAATTGTCCAATTTTCACAAAGACTTGGAGAAAAATAATGCCAATCCAGAAATGCACATTGAATGGTCAACATTACATCTGATTATGGGCATCTTTATACAAGGTCTGCAGGCTCACTCTTCACACTGAACTTGGCAAATATACAAATGTCATTTATTTCTGTCCAGATAAAATATGATTTCTATTATAGATGACACAATCTTTATTTCAGTAAAAACCTGCTTAAGTTTCCTCTCCTATATGGGGAATTATCTTGTAATTTTGCAAATAACTAGATCAGGCTTTCTCTTTAAAAAGATAAAGATATGGATAAAATATTGAACCTCTGCAGTCAAAGCAAGTGTGTTTTGAGAATAAAGATGGAAACAATAACTATATATAAGATAGTAATTTAATAAATTTTGAATGATGACAACACCACTACCTACAGATAAGTAATATATCAAAAACAAAGAATTTCATTTAGATTCTAAGCTATATATAAAAAACACCAAAATAGCATGCATTAAACAGTTTTTGGAATAAATATTGCTAGTATCTTAAAAACTAAAGAGAAAAATTATCAGTACAAAGGATGGACTTTGTACTACAAAGGAGATGAAGCGACAACTACCTCTAAACTAACTAATGTTAAATTTTTCATGCTATCCACATTCATAACTTAAGTCCACATGCAAAACAAACAAGCCTGTGCATAATCCAGGCCAAATAATGGCGGGGAAGAGAGGGAAGGAGAGCTGATCATCACCCAGAAAATGATGGAGACAGCAAGCAGGTTAGTGAGAGCTACAAGAGGTATGAGATGACTAGACGTGATAAAATGAAGCTTATGAAAGTTCTGGGTGAGTATCAGGAGGGGTTATCATAAAGTATGACATTTTATTATGAGAATGCCCTAAATAATGTATAGAAACACCATTACTTGAATAATTTAAAAATAACCAATAGGTCTATTAAAGTCATAAATTAGATGTCCATAGTGTCTGTACAGAATGAAATGGAAAATGGCTACCATTCTGAAGCACCCTTAGAACTTATTCAACTGTTCTTTAAACATCAAAATAAAGTACCAAAATAAAGAATGTTGTTATCCTTACTGCAAAATTATTCTGACCATATCATCCTGGGTAAAAGATTGACTGAACAGTGTCAAAACAGAAATTTAAAACACTATCTTCATGAAAACTACTTAAATTCATTTTTTTAAAAACCACTATCATTCTGCTTTCAATGCCAGAAATAAAGTTTTAGACTAAAATATTTCAATGGTTGCCTAAAATGCTGCAATAAAAACTAGACAGAAAATTTTTAGTTTTTATTTTACTCCCTTTCTTACTAAATGTATGTTAAAAAAAAAAAAAATCTCAAATGATCCAGACAAAAGCTTTCAGCTCAACACATAATTGCAAGAAAATTACAATAATTGTACCAATTAAAACCATCTTGAATGAACAGTGTGTCATCTTAATGTTCCTGTGGTTTACACAGGGGTCTATTTAATTCGCTGAAATTGCTTTCCAGTGTTAGTATCAAATGTCATTTGTTAAAAGTTGAACAATTTAAAAAATAATTTAACAACGCAATTTCACCAAACACCAAGAACCAACATTTTCTTTTTCACCTGAATAAAGCCAGCAGATGTGTCATCAAATTGTTGTAAAAATAAATGAGGCTTTTTATGGATTAAAAAAATAAATTTCACTACTAGCATTAAAAATACTATTTTCTGATTGTTTTTACCAAATCAGATTTCTTTAATACAATAAATGAATATGAATTACATACTGCTGCTTTTTGTCGACTGTAAATAAAATCTTCTCTTTCAAATGACAAGCAATAGCATCAAAGAACTCGACTACAGTTAACCAGAAACATAATCATCTAGATTATTCTCACATACTTTAATATCTGGCTTTTCAATATGTTGATCAAAGTGTCTTCCTATAGTTTTTCATTCCAAATCCTTATTATATGTAATGATTTTAAGTCAATTCCTATGAATTATCAAAGACTGCTTACTATACTTTTTCTCTTCCTTAGACTAGCTACAAAATATTCTTTGTAAGTAGTTGCAGGCATCTAAGACTTAAATATACTTATTTCACCAAAAAGTGAAGAAGAGCATCTCAAAATCACCCCAAATCCAGCCCAGTCACAGATGACAAGCCTGCCAAATGCCAAAGTTTAAAGTAATGAGTTGGTTTAATGGCAAAGCAAAGTTCACATCCCTCATTCTATCCCCGTCTAACACCTCCACACTTTCCAAAGCTTCAAGAATACCTAAGGCACCTAGCAGAGTACCTGACGTGAAGGAAGGAGGTCAGGAACACTAAGTGACCCAACCTCCTTAAGTAAGAACCCATGTGAGACAACTAGTTCTCCTGTGCCCAAGTTTACAAATTTCTTGAAATCTAGAAATACATTCCTGGAGTAATATACTCCTCCTAAACAATACCAATTCAGACAGGGTCTAAGAATCTGAAGCAGCTGCAAATTCCTTCCACTATTGTTTCTTAAGCCATCACTCCACAGTTCCTAAACGAAGGCTTATTCTTTTTTATGACATATTTTAATTTCACACAAATGATAACAGCAACAATCTCAAGGACAGATGACAGTGTCAAGGGATTACCTGTTTATATTAAATAGGGCTTTATGTATCAATATAACATGCAAAAAATTAACCTAATTATATTGGTATGAATTACTATGAAGCACTTAAATCTTTTTAAAAGTTAAGTTTTAACCGCTTAGTAATTACTGTTACTAGCAAGCATTCATAATTATATAGCACCTGTATTATAATACAAACGTTTATTCACAAAATAAAACCTTGTATGTACAATAAAATATTGTACTACAGAACCAAGAGAAAAACAAATCATGCATCTCACAATAAGATGATTTGTAAAACCTCAAAGACCAGATGCAATGCAGTACCACTTCTCAACAGGCAGACGGTAATTATATATCACTGCATCTACCGGAATACCTACTTGGTACAGCACACAGGTTTAAACCACTAAACTCATTTCACATAAATTAAACAGCAAAACCCAGAAGAGCTCAAATCTGTGAGACTAATACAACAACCTCTATAATTCTAAAACCAGTTATTTACTTAGAAAACATTAAATGTGTACATAAAAAATAGGAACTAGAAAAATAAGAAAACCACATACTGACAATACTCTAAGGAAATAAAAGTTATCTGAAATCTTAGAAGTTTTAATATATAAACTATACACTAAGGCTGGACACAGTGGTTCACGCCTGTAATCCCAGCACTTTGGGAGGCCAAGACAGGAGAACTGCTTGAGCCCAGGAGTTTAAGACCAGCCTGGGCAACACTGCAAGTCCCTGCCTCTACAAAAAATAAAAAGAAAGAGCCAGGCATCTTGGTGCACACCTACAGTCCCAGCTACTTGGGAGGCTGAGATGGGAGGATGACTTGAGTCCAGGAGTTTGAGGCTACAGTGAGCTCTGATTGTGCCACTGTGCTCCAACCTGAGTGACAGAGAGAGATCCTGTTTCTAAAACATTTAAAAAATTTTTAAATAAACTTTATATATCTGAAAAAGGAAAAGCACGTACAAATAAAGTCATAGATTTTTACATGATGGGATATATACCTGTGCTAATACAACTCCAAAATTATAATGGAATTAATAAGAATGATTAAATCCAGAAGTATACATTTTATACATATTATTTTGTATTGTCTGCTTTATATGCGTTTTTGTTTTTTTTGTAACTCAATCTAAAATAAAGTAAAATATAAAGAGGTAAAAAAAGGTACCTTTCGTAGATGGTTTTTAATGTCATTTGATCTGGAATACCTTCAGTCTCTTCCAAATATAATATGAGCCATGAAGTCCGGTATGGCCACTGCTCAGTGAGGTTGATCCAGCTAGCAAGCCTGTCCCAGTTGAAACTAATCTGATTGGCTCTCAGTAATCGCCCTTTTAAAAAAACACAAAAACATTTTAAAATTAACAGATATGTAATAGTCTGTTAAGTAAAACAGGTAGTATATTCTCAAATATTTTAAATTTCTAAAATTTACCATTTAATTTATACTACAAATTCAAATCTAGTATTGCCATGGCTTCATTTTAGAAGAGCTGCGCTAAGTAAAGCTTTTAGGGCTTAAACACAATTTCAATTCTAAAGCAATTTTTGGTTGTTTGATTTGCCACTGGTGAGATACACTTCTTCGACCACATACATGCAGACAAACATCTTTCAGAACTGTGTCACACAGTTCACCACCCACAATCATTGAGCAGAACATCCATTTACCCACAATGGACCCCAGTCCTCTAAAGTGCCATCTGCTGAGATCCTACTGATGGACTATAAACAGATCCAAATATGCCAGTCCATTCTCGTATTATGGATGAATGGGCAATCCCACACGCTTTCATTTTCACATACTAAGGGTCATCTATGTAAGTAACCTAACAACTGAGTTGTAATGTTTCCAATATTTATTATTTATGTATTTTAAAACAACCCTGTCTATCCTGCGATTTTCTGAGGACTCTAATTCGCTGTTCTACCACTAGGCATCTGTACAGGTAGACAGTCGCAATCCTCAAACTTTCAGAACGGAGGCCTTGTTTCATTGCATCATGTTTCACTGTGACTTGGTAGGAATTCTGAGCTGCTGATACTGTTGTTAAATTTTCAAACACTGTCAATTTTATTTCATCATTATCAATTCTGTTTGTATGTAGACTAATATACCTACTTATTTTAGTTCCAATATGAGTTATTCCTTTCCCTACTACTAATAGATATATAGATATAGATATACAGATAGATACAGATATATAGATATATAAGCCCCAATCCAATTCTTCCTATATCACCAGGCCCTCACTCCCTCAGCAAATCTGCTCATACACAGAATTCATATTTTCATGGCTGGATTCCTTTTCTCTGGAAGGTAAAGATGTGAGCATTTGATGGAGATATGGCTATATTGGAGATACACACACAGTGCTGTGTGAAAAGAGAAAATGAGCACCAAATCCAGAAGCGGCAGTTAAGGGAAGGTTTCCTTAAGAATATAACCACTAAAAAGAAAAAGACACACACACAAAAAAGAATATAACTAACCACTAGAACTAAGCTATGAAAGATGAACCCAAGTTAGTCTGGTGGGAAGGCACGGGCTGGCAGGGAAGGGAAGCAGAGTGAGGACATTCAGACAAAAGGAAGAGCAAATGCACCACGCATGCATGCAAAGTCATGAAGGAACTGGTAGACAGAGAGAACTGGAAAACTATTTTAAAAGTATGAGTGAATAGGCCAGGCGCGGAGGCTCACACCTATAATCCCAGCACTTTCGGAGGCAGAGGTGGGAGGATCATTCGAGGTCAGGAGTTCAAGAACAGCCTGGCCAATATGGTGAAATTCTGCCTCTACTGAAAATACAAAAATTAGCCAAGCATGGTGGGAGGTGCCTGTAGTCCCAGCTACTCGAGAGGCTGAGGCAGAAGAATCACTTGAACCTGGGAGGCGGATGTTACAGTGAGCCAAGATCACACCACCACACTCCAGCCTGGTGGACAGAGCGAGACTATCTCAAAAAAAAAAAAAAAAGTATGAGTGAATAAAAATAAATATTCTATCCTAAGAATATATCTAGCCTATAATGAGTGACTAAAATTAAATATTCTATCCTAAGAATATATCTAGCCTATAATTAGCTAAAAAATAAAGCAATATCAAAAGAAAATTCTGAACAACGAATATGTCTAAGATAATTTTTTAATCTTATCTTCCAAAACAATCCAACAAAACAAGTTTGAAATAAAGTATATTTGATAAAGCACAATTTTTAATTAGGAAACCACTCAACTAAATACTTACCAATATTTATCTGCTAAAACCTCGAATTTCTTTCCTGGTATTAGTCTCTCTGTTGCATGACTTTCCTAATAGCAACAACTATTTGCATGGTGTTCAGCGGGTAACATACACTTTTGCATACATGAGAACTGGGGATTCAAGAGGCTAAGTAACATGCCCAGGACTCAAACCCAAGTCTTTTGCCTTCAAATTCTATCCTTTCCAATAAAATATACTTCCCTACACACTTCCAACTAATGTTACCCAATGAAATGGAAAACATCACCAAAAAAGAAATCAAAATTTCATTAAAATACACAGATTAAAATCTGTGTATTATTTCTCAACATAGCACTTTTAAGCAATGAAACTAATGGTATTAGGGGCTTTTATAAAACGAAAATTTTACTTAGAAATTTTTCATGGGCAGAGCTACATTTGATGAGACATAAAAGACAAATATCTCTCATTTAACAATTAGAAAGTCTACTGTATAGTCAAAGAATAATATTAGAAAAATTCTTACATTTGAAATGTGGCTTTAGGAAGATATTTTCTTTCTATTCTGAAATGTGTAAACATAATTATTTTTAAAAATGTGTATCTCAGTATCAACTATTAAATGATGTTAACTTGGTCCTCTTTAGAATGTCTGAAAATGTCTAAATATAATCCAAAATCCTTTCTATGGATTTGGGGCCTGTAAGGCTCAAAGTGAACTACCCAGGGGGGCTAGTTGTTTTTGGTTTTTTTGTTTTTTTTAAGATGGAGTCTCACTCTGTCACTCAGGCTGGAGTGCAGTGGCTCAATCTCGGCTCACTGCAAACTCTGCCTTCTGGGTTCAAGCAATTCTCCTTCCTCAGCCTCCTGAGTAGCTGGGATTACAGGTGTGTACCACCACGCCTGCTAATTTTTGTATTTTTAGTAGAGATGGGGTTTCATCATGTTGGCCAGGCTGGTCTTGAACTCCCGACCTCAAGTGATCCACCTGCCTCAGCCTCCCAAAGTGCTAGGATTAGAGGCGTAAGCCAGCACAACCGGCCAGTAGCTAGTTCTTTGACATCACTTCCCACCATTCTCTTTTGATCCCCAAAGTACAACCACACTGGCCTCCAGCTGTTCCTGGATTTCCACCCCAGAGCCTTCACACTTGCTCTTCCTCCTGTTAAGATCCTTTTCTCAAGACAGATATAAAACTCAGTTCCCACTTCATTCAGGTCTCTTAGTCATTCAACAACAGCATCCCAGACATTGTTCTGGGTGCTGAGAAAACAGAAATAAGAAAGATAGATAGAAGGCAGGCACAGTGACTCACGCCTGTAATCCCAGCACTTTGGGAGGCCGAGGTGGGCAGATCAGGAGTTCGAGACCAGCCTGACCAACAAGGAGAAACCCTGTCTCTACTAAAAATACAAAAATTAGCCAGGCATGCTGGCACGTGCCTGTAATCCCAGCTACTTGGGAGGCTGGCGCAGGAGAATCGCTTGAACCCGGGAAGCGGAGGTTTCAGTGCGCTGAGATCACGCCACTGCACTCCAGTCTGGGCGACAGGGCGAGACTCTGTCTCAAAAAAAAGAAAAAAGAAAGGTAGACAGATAGAAAACCTTTGCCAGGTGGATTTGAAATTCTACTGAGGGGAGACAGACAAAAACCAAAGAAACAAACAAACAAAAAAGTAAATGATGTGAATTAGAGGTGATTTTTTTTATTTTGAGTAAAGCAGGGAAGGGTAATGCAAGGCATACCGAAGATGTCATTTTACACAAGATGGTGAGGGAAGATCTTGTAGAAAAGCTGACATTTAAGCAAAGACTTAAAAGGAAGTGAGAAACCCCATGATGCATATATCCAAAGAACAATCTGTACAGGCAGAAGAAATAGCAATCGCAGGAGCCTTTTAATGGGAGCATGTCTGACATTTTCAAGGAACAGCAAAGAAGTCAGTAAGGGATGGAGGAGGAGAATGGTGGGAGATGAGGTCAGAAGGGGGAAGGAGATGCAGAAAGGCAGATCATAAAGGGCTTTGTAGGAAACTACAAGGACTTAGATTTTTATTTTCAGTGAAATGAGGACACATTACGGAGTTCTGAGCAGAGACATAACATGATTGGCTTCTATTTTAAAAGAATCACTGTGACTGCCGTATGGAGAATAGGCTGTAGAGAGAAAAAGACAGGAGTAGAGACCAGTCGGACTATTTCCATAATTAATAAAGGCAGAACACGATAATGTATCTGATGAGGGTGGTATGCTAGAAATGGTGAACAGTGCTTAATATTTTGGAAACAGACTGAAGACAGTGCTACAGAATTTACTAGTAGATTGGTGGTGGTATATGAAAGAAAGATCAAGATTTTCTTACTTAAGGAACTGGAAGAGTTGGATTAATAGGAAAGACATGGATGGATGAAGTTTGAGAATCAAAAGTTCAACTGTAGACACATTATGTGTCAGATATATGTTGACACCATTAGATGTCAAACAAGCAACTGAAGAGCTATAGGGCTGAAGATACATATTTGAAAGTCACTGGCATACAGATGGCATTTAAGCCTTTCAGAGTAAATGCGATCACCAAGGTAGCAGGTCTACATAGAAAAGGAGAACTCCAAGAAACGCACCCAAGAGCACTGCAATGCTAAATGGTAAAGGGAGATGAAGACTAACCACCAGTGCAGAAGGAGGAAATCCAACCGGTGTGGCATTCTGGAAGCCAAAGGAAGAAAAGTTTTTCAAAGAGGAAGAGTGATCAACACACTGTCAAACGCCACTAATGGGGTCAAATAAGATGAGCGCTGGCCTGACCACTGAATTTTATAACATGGAAGCCACTGGTGACCTTGAAAATGCAATTTTACTGAACTGAGAGCAAGAGACTATTGGAATAGGTTAGAGAAAACAGAGGGAGATGAATATGAGACACAGGGACAGACAAGTCTTTTGAGGAGCTTTGCTGAGAAATGGGGTAGTAGCTAGAGGCAGAGGTGCAGTCAAGAGCAGCTTCTCTTGGGAAGGGAGAAACAATCTGTGTGTTGACGCGAGTAATTTTCGAGTGAGAGGGAGGGCTATCTCCTGTTTATAGTCTTGTTTTCATGACACACATCATTCTGTGACGTTATATCTTTTGGTCTTCTCTATTAGGGCAGAGACTTTATCTTGTTCACTGCTTATCTCCCCAAAGGACAGAAATGTTACCGGGCATAAGGTAGACACTCACTACACATCTGTTAAATGAATATATATATGTTGATAACATACTAAAACATTCCCATTGTTGAACATAAATACAGTGAGGCTTGAGAACTCACTTAAAGGAATTTAAGTACCAAAAATATTGTAAGTATATTAGATACAACCTCACTTGGAATACAGTTCATAGCATGAACCCCAACAATATAAAACACAATTCTAGTATAACTGTCATAATAGAGTTAAGACTAGTAAATATTATAAAGTACCAATCAATACCTTGCAGAGACATACATTTTACAAACTAACTTACAAGTATTGATGTGGTTGCCCTGAAGCTATGAACAATCAGGAATTCACAAGGTAGGGAGCAGACTTCCATGCAGGGACTTCAGGCACAGGCAATAATCCTTAAATTTATTGTCAATATTTTTTTTTTTTTTTTTT
>NW_012118821.1:4871461-4894593 GCF_000951035.1 Colobus angolensis palliatus | reverse complement strand
TGCCACCTTGCCCAGCTAGTTTTTTTGTATTTTTAGTAGAGACGGGGTTTCACCGTGTTAGCCAGGATGGTCTCGATCTCCTGACCTCGTGATCCGCCCATCGCGAAAAATATCGTTTGAGAATTAAAACAATAATAGCATATAACATCTGAGTTTCAACACTGTAAATTATAAGCTAATTTATACTCAGTAATATGAATTAGAATTAAATTATCTTTACAGCAAAAGAAAAATTAAACTTCAGATTAAGTGAAAGATTTTTTAAATCATAAAGTTTTAAAATAACGGTATACAGCTGACAGTGATAATATCTCAGTTTTGACTTTTCATTGTCAAAACTAAAACTGACTTCATTAAGTGCACTTAATACAAATAAACCCACTATTCAGCAATGTAAACATATACACACAATACATACCTTTGTTTCTGAAATTAAATGGTTTTGTGAATGTTAAAGTTTATTATCTATCATAGACAATAAGAGACAAAAGTCACCTGTCACAGAAACAATATTAAGTAATCTTCTCATGGTCTGGGGACTGATGTCACTGAACCAGTCCTCGGTAACCAGCAGTTTTGTAAGATCAAAGGACATCTGGCGAGTGATGGTCCTCTGCATCTGCCTTCTTCGGTAAGTGTCCTGAAACAGCACATCATCAGTGAGAAGGAACCCATGCGTCCAGTCTAGGAACTTAAGGCTTTTTGAGATGTTAATAAATGTTTATAACAACAAAAATTCCAAAGTTTTAGTCAAAGAGGAATATCATACACTAATAAATTATCATCCGTGAGGTAGAATCTTCACAAAGCAATTGTAAAGTCATATTCACAGCAACTGCATGAAATGCTACGGTTTAGCTTCAGATGCATTTTAAGTTACAGTGGTACAGTTAGAGGAAGCTCAATGCCTTTACGATTATAAGTAAGCAGAATTGTGTACAGAGAATGATATTCAAACTCCATGGGGTCTGGCTATTTATAGGAACCCTTAAATAATACAGCGAATAAGCCCTTGTCTGGTTTTAAGGATTCAGCATTTTGATTTTTAGGTTATTATTATTATTAGACAGGGTCTCTCTCTGCTACCCAGGCTGGAGTACAGTAGGGCAATCACAGCTCATGCCACCTGGATGTTCTGGGCTTGGGCAATCCTCCCACCTCAGCCTTCTGAGTAGTTGGGACTACAGGCATGCACAACCACACTCAGCTAATTTTTATTCCTATTTTATGTAGAGGGTGTGACTACGTTGCCCAGGCTGGTATCGAACTCCTGGTCTCAAGTGATCCTCCCACTTCATCCTCCCAAAGTGCTAGGATTACAGGCATGAGCACTGTCCCTGGCCTGATGTTTAGGTTATCTTAAAGCATGTGAAAACTATGTCAAAGGGACAGCCTCTCTAACTATCCTCACATCTCCATATGAACGAAAGGCACTCTACAGGGTGGATGGCTAAAGGAATTCCATCTCATAAGAGGAGGAACAGGTACAACCAAGGTGTGCTCTTGTCTAAGGTCCTGATGCACGGGAAGGATGGATGCAACCATGCGGCACCCAAGGATGCCAGGCAAGAAATTAAAAATGATAAGTTATATACGCCTCTGAATTTAGTGCTGTCAACTGTCATTCATCATATTAACTTTGCATCCATATCTGTGAAGGGTAGAGGCATAAAATCAAAATGTCACTGAAGACTTTTTTTTAAAAGTAAAACATCCAAACTTAATGGCAGCAAATCAGAAAAAAACACAAGGCCAATAGTAACCCAACTTCACTGAGTGTGAGTGGCACTGTCACAACTGCCCTGCAAGTGATTATCTCCCTGTCATATGCATACAGACATATACACAGAACATGCTCTCGTTCCATACAAACAAGATGGGGAGGTCAGGGACAATCAGTGTGTTGAAGGAGAAACCCCCAGTGGCTGGGAAGGACACAAGTTACTATGTGGTAGAGAAAAAAGAGTGAGCATCCCACAAGCATTTAGGGAAGGACGGCCAACAGGAGACAAAGCCAGGAGTTTTCTCACACTACAAACCTTTCTCCCCTACTGCTATGGTGGCAACAGGCATAGCTCAACCTGACCAGGAATGAACACAGTGGTTCTCAACCCTGGATGAAATCATTGGGCAAGCTTTAAGATCTGAGGGATCAGGAGCAGCACCTGGGCTGAGAACAGGTTGGGACCCCTATACGAAGTACAGTTGTTAGGGTTCTAGGTGCGAACATTCCCTGAAACACATGAAGCTGAAAGGGAATTCAATGATAATGTTTATTTGAAGAGCTTAATGCAATATTTACAAAATATTACTTAAGTGGCATCATCTTAATTTTATTTGTATTCAAATAAATAGCAATACAAACATACAGATCGAAACCAACGGCATCTTACCCGTCTATTGAGAGCTGTCTTGCTACCAAGTTTTGTCATCTCCCCAAGGCTGTTCTGTGAAACTCTCCTGTCAGCATCTTCCTGTATCCCTTAAAGAATTTATCAAGACAGCATCACTTACACCAAAATTCTGTTGTATATGATATTTAAAGAAATGTGAAATCACAACATTTTTCAAGGTAAAAAAGAGAGTCGCCATAAAGAAACGACAAAACTATTTCAAACTCAAAGTACTTTAGGAGCCTGAGCTTTACCTGTAGTATCTGAGCATGGAACGTCCCCATTTGTTGCTGAAGTTACGAGAAATTTTCTTGCATTGCTCAGTCCACGACTATTAAGGAACACAGGCAAATGCACTATGTTGCGCATGTAGTCATGGCCATTTATGTTCGAATCCCGAAGCACACTATTGAGGTTCTGGTTAATTGCCTTTATGATAATATGTGGATCACTTGCAAAAATGGCAATGAAAGGGCCTTTTGAAAACAGAACTCGGACCTGTGGTAGAAGACATGTACAGTTGTGACACACATTTTAATTGTCCAAAAGAATAAGGCATCTCTTCAAAATATGTGCTATCTTTTGGTGACTCTATTTCTAAACTACTATTTCTTGTTCATCAAAACTTATTCTGTACAGAAGCAAAGTTTATTGACAGCTCAGTCTAGGTTTGTTGTCATCTAACATGGATAAAATCTGCAAAGAAAATTTATACTGTCCTTCTTTCAGACATTTACGATCTGCTAAAGAGATAAATCAACACACATGAGAAATATTCATGCATACACATGAGGTACTGGGCACACTGGTCTCTGCCCAAAGTCAAACCACTATTGCTCATAACATACCTTACAGAGAGCCCCACTGATGTACTTGCTTTAACTAAAAAAAATCCTACAAATTCCGTGGCTTCCTGTGTTATCTTGGATTCTAACCATAACTATCTGCAAAGAAAAGCTTGAGCCACACTGTAGACTTAAGAGATGCTCTGTTCGTTTTTTTTCTCACAGTGCCATTAAGCTAAAATTATTTACATCTCTTCGTGACTAAACAATTATTCTTTCTATGTTTCTGCGTAAAGAATGGTTGTTTTTACAAAAGAAAAATCACCAAATGAATAGGAACTACTCAAATAAAAACCAATTCCATTCTATTTTTAGGTATTTGTGAAGTCACACATTCTCTCAAGTGCCACAACATAACAATGGCGACTTTTGAGGTGGCGCAAACGTACAGTGTCCAGCATCTGAAGGACTTTGTCCTGTTCACAGGCATCTAATCCATCGATGATGACGACCAGCCTTGTCTGATTCTGAGTGAAGCTGTCAATGGTTTTTGCCATCCTGGCCATCAATTCTACTTCACATTTAAGAACCTGTATTGCAAAGGAAGGTACAGAAAGCACTGAAGGAAGATCCAAGAAGCTTAAACATACTTCTTAGAAAGTGTGATAGAAAGTCATCTAATAGGAACAGAAGACATTCAAAGTCCATGCTGCCAGTTGTGGTTCCACTTAAAATAAGAGCAAGTACTTCACAATTTACCAAGTGACTACACATAAATTACAGCAGCTGATCCTCAGAATGACACTGTGGGATAGACACTACCACATCTGTTCTAAAAAGAACAAACTGGGTTGAGTGACTAACTTGCCAAGGTCAGAGGCTCTGAATGTCAAAAGATTCAGATCTGGGTGCAAATCCAAATGATCGAAGCACTACACTGCTGCTGGCTCTGTGATGGCATCTGACCTTGACCCCAGGAATGAGCTGCAGAATTCTATAACGTTCCTTTCACTTTGAAAAACAAAATCCTATATTATTTATTTTGGTGGTTCAATTTGCTATTTTTAAAAACAGATCTCTTTACTGGGCTCTAGAGGAACTTATATTATTAGATAGTAGTTGCTAACTCTTTCAAATAACTTATAAAAGTCTATTTTATAAAAACATGCTATTGTTATAATGTTTCTCACTCCAAATATGTACTCCCACTGGAAAAATCTGGAATAGAACTCAAAACAAATAAAAGGACTGCTGGTTTCTGGTTCTACATATATGTAAACACTTTAGAAGTGGCCACTCCTTGATTATGTATGCTTATACATGTGTGTGTGGGGGGGGTGTGTGTATAATGTGCATATTTAATATGTATGCTTGTATATGTAAATGAAATTAAGGACAACAACGATACTGGAGATGGGAGAGAGAAATTAGGATTATTTTGCTTTTATAAGATAAACTACCTGAGAAGTGATACAATATTACTTGAAAGTGGGCTTGGATTCGTTGTAAATGCATATTGCAAACTGTAGGGCAACCACTCAAAAACAAGTTTAAAAAAAAGTACAATTGATATGCTAAGAAAGGTGAGAAAATGGAATCATATAAAACACTCAATAAAAGCATAAAAGACAAAAAGAAAGCAGAGGACAAAAATAGGAAGAAATAGAGCAACAAATAGAAAACAGTAGCAAATGCAATGGATATTAATTCATCTAAATCAATTATCCCTTTGAACGTCAGTGTTCTAAAGATACCAATTAGAAGAAAGAGATGTCAGAGATGATCAAAAAACAAGAGCTAATTTTGTTTTCTATAAGAAACCCACCTTACATAAAAAGACACATGTAGATTAAAAGTAAATGAATGGAGAAAGATATACCAACACCAATCAAAAGAGAGTGGGAGTAACTATATTAATTTCAGACAGACAGAGTAGACTTCAAAGCAAGGAAAGTAACTGGGATTAAAGAGGGGCATTACATAACCACAAAGGAGCTGATTCTCTAAGGAGACATAACAATCCTAAACATTTACATATCTAAGAACAGAGAATCAAAATATATAAAACAAAAGCTGACAGAACTGCAAGAAGAAATAAATACACTATCATAGCTGGAGACCTCAACACCATTCTACAAGGACAGATGCAGCAGTCATAAAACCAGTTAAGGACGCAGTTCAGCTCAACACCACCATCAATCAACTTGGTGTAACAGACATCTACAGCTACTTCATCCAAAAAAAAAAAATTCACATAAAGCATTCACCAAGATGGACCACATTCTGAGCCATAAAACACACCATAACAAATTTTTTTTTTTTTCTTTTTTTTTTGAGACGGAGTCTCGCTCTGTCGCCTGAGCTGGAGTGCAGTGGCACAATCTCAACTCACTGCAAGCTCCACTTCCCAGGTTCACGCCATTCTCCTGCCTCGGCCTCCTGAGTAGCTGGGGCTACAGGCACCCACCACCCTGCCTGGCTAATTTTTTGTATTTTTAGTAGAGACGGGGTTTCACCATGTTAGCCAGGATGGTCTCGATCTCCTGACCTCATGATTAACCCACCTCGGCCTCCCAAAGTGCCGGGATTACAGGCATGAGCCACCGCGCCCAGCAACAAATTTAAAATAGAAATCATGCATAACTAGAAATCAAAAACAGAAAGATAATTGGAAAATCCCAAAACATGTACAGATTTTAAAACACACTTCCAAATAACACATGGGTCAAAGAAAAAAAATCTCAAGAGAAATTTTAAAATATTTTGAACTAAATGAAAACAGCAACACAACTTATCAAAATTTGTGGGATGCAGCAAAAGAACTGCTAAGAAGAAAACGTATAGCACTGAATGCATGTATTAGTAAAGAATAAAGATATAAAATCAATAATCTGGCTGGGTGCAGTGGCTCATGCCTGTAATCCCAGCACTTTGGGAGGTCAAGCAGGGTGGAGCACTTGAGCTCAGGAGTTCGAGACCAGTGTGGGCAACACGATGAAACTCTAACTCTATAAAAATTAGCCAGGCGTGCTGGCATGTTGCCTGTGGTCCCAACTACTCGGCAGGCTGAGGTGGGAGGATTCCTTAAGCCCAGGGGGCAGAGGTTGCAGTGAGCTGGGATCGCACCACTGCACTACAGCCTGGGCAACAGAGTAAGATTCCATCTCAAAAAATAAATAAATAAAACTAAAATAAAATTAATAATCTAAGTTTCCACCTCAGGAAAGCAGAAAAAGAAGAGCAAATTAAATGCAAAGTAATCAGAAGAAAAGAAATAATAAAAACCAAAACAGAAATAAAACAATGAAACCAAAAGCTAGTTAGGTCAAAAGGTAAACACAACCAGTAAGCCTTGGACTAACTAAGATGAAAGAAGAGGGAACACAAATTCAGAGTAACAGCACATGAAAGAGAGGTTATCACTTTAGACCTCATGGAAAAAATAGGAGAATAAAGGGATACTACGAACAACTCTATGCCCACAAATTTGATAACTTAGATAAACGGACCAGTTCTTTGAAAGACATAATTTGCCAAAATTCATAAGAACAGGCCTGTATCGACTGAAGAAATTGCATCAGTAATAATTTTTTCAAAACAGAAAGCACCAGGCCCAGAAGGGTTCATGAGTGAAGTCTACCAAGTACTTACAGAAGAAATTATACTAACTCTACATAGCATCTTTCAGAAGACAGAAGCAAAGGGAATGCTTCCTAACTCATTCTATGAAGTCAGCATCACCCTAATACCAAAACCAAAGTCATGACAAGAAAAGCAAACTATAGACCAATATATATCTCATGGGCATAGATGCAAAAATCCTCAACAAAATATTAGCAAATCATATGCAAAATATATAAAAAGAATTATACACCACACTCAAGTGAGATTTATGCCAGGTAGGTAGGGCTGGTTCCACATTCAAAAATCAATTAACGTAATCCATCACATCAACAGACTAAGCTGGGCACAATGGCTCACACCTGTAATCCCAGAACTTTGGGAGGCCAAGGAGGGTGGGTCGCCTGAGGTCAGGAGTTCGAGACCAGCCTGATCAACGTGGTGAAACCCCATCTCTACTAAAAATACAAAATTAGCTGGGCATGGTGGTGCATTCCTGTAATCTTACCAACGTGGGAGGCTGAGGCAGGAGAATCGCTTGAACCTGGGAGGCGGAGGTTGTAGTGAACTCAGATGGTACCACTGTACTCCTGCACTCCAGCCTGGGCAACAAGAGTGAAACCAGTCTTTAAAAAAAAAAAAGACTGAAGAAGAAAGATCACATGATCATATACAGAAAAAGCCAACACCCATTCATGATAGAAACTCTCAGTAAACTAGAAACAGAGAGGAATTTCTTCAACTTGATAAAGAATATCCATAGTTAACATCATACTTAATGGTGAGAACATGAGAACATATACTAAGATCAGGAACGAGGCAAGGATGTCCCTTTCCTTACCACTCCTTTTCAACATAGTACTGGAAGTCCTAACTAATGCAATAAAACAAACGACAACAACAAAAAAGGAAATAAAAGGTATGAAGATTGGGAAGAAAGAAACCTGTCTTAGTTCACAGGTGACTTGACTCTATGTAGAAAAACTGAAAGAATCAACAACAAAAAAACCTCCTGGGACTAACAAACAATTATAGCAAGGTTTCAGATTAATGTACAAAATTTGATCACTTTCCTACATATCAGCAATGAACAAGTCAAACATGATATTAAGAACACAATTACTATCTATATTAACACTGCAAAAAATGAAATAGGTATAAATCTAACAAAATATGTATAAGATCTATATGAGAAAACTACAAAACTCTTGAAGGAAATCAAGGAAGAACTAAATAAATGAGGAGATATTCCATGTTCATGGATAGGAAGAGTCAATACTTGACCTATAGATTTAATGCAATCTCAATGAAAATCCCAGCAAGTTATTTAAGGTGAATCAAAAGTTCCTATGAGGAGAAAAAGACCCAGAATAGCCGACACAGTATTGAAGGAGACTGACACTACCCAACTTCAAGAAAATAAAGCTAGAGTAATCAAACAGTGTGGTATGGGTAAACAAATAGACAAAGAGAAAAGAGCGCCCAGAAACAGACCTACACAAATGTAGTCAATTTGTGTCTTTGATAAGTGGCAAAGGCAATACAATGGAAGAAATAGTCTTTTTAACAAATGGTTCTGGAACAACTGGAAACAAAAAAAAGAAAAGAAAAGGTAAAGAAAGAGAAGACAGGAGAGAGAGGAGAAGAGAAGAGAATAGAAGAGAACAGAAGAAGAAGCAAGGAAGCCAGCAAGAAAGCAAGAAAGAAGAGAATCTAGACACATTCACACTTCACAAAAATTAACTCAAAATAGCTCAAAGACCTAAATGTAAAAATATAAAACACCTACAAAATAACAGAGGATAAAATCTAGATGACTATAGGTTTGGTGTTAACTTTTTAGATAGTACACCACAGCAAGATCCATGAAAGAAAGAATAAGCTAGACGTCATTTAAAATGTCTGTTCTGCAAAAGACACTGTCAAATGAATGAAAAGCAACCCAAAGAATGGGAAAAAATATTTGCAAAAAGCATATCTGATAAAGGACTATTATCCAAAATATACAAAGAACTCTTAAAAGTCAACAATAAGAAAATGAACAACCTGATTGAAAAATAAGCCGAAGACCTTAACAGCGAATTCACCAAAGAAGACATACAGATAGCAAATAAGCACATGAAAATATGCTCCACAACACGTGTAATCAGGGAAATGCAAATTCAAACAATAAGATACCACTGCACACCTATCAGAATGGCCAAAATCCAGAACACCAATAATACCAAATGCTGGTGAGGATGTGATGTGGAGCAAAGGGAGCCTCATTCATTTCTGGTGGGAATGCAAAATAGTACAGCCACCTTGGAAGACAGTTTGGTTGTTTCTAACAAAACGAAACACCATACAAGCTAGCAATCACACTCCTTGGTATTTACTCAAAGGAGTTTTCAACTCCTTTATGTTCACACAAAAGCCTGTACACAAAAGTTTATAGCAGCTTTATTCATACTTGCCAAAACCTGGAAGCAATAAAGATGTCCCTCAGTAGGTAAATGTATAAATGAACTGTGAGATATCCAGACAATGGAGTATGAGCCATGCTAAAAAGAAATGAGCTAGCAAGCCACGAAAAAACACGAAGGGAAACTAACTGCATATGACTATGTGAACAAAGCCAATCGGAAAAGACTACACATGTATGATTCAACTAGATGACGTTCTGGAAAGGGCAAAACTATGGTGATAGGAAAAAGAAATGGTAGCCAGGGATTAGGGAGGAGGGTGGAGGGAAGGGTGAACAGGTGTGAACAGGTGAAGCACAGAAGATTTTGAAGGCAACAAATCTACTCTGTGTAAGACTATAATGGTGGATACATGTTATACATTTGCCCAAGCCCACAGAATGTACCATACCAAGAGTGAACCCTAATGTAAACTAGGGATGCTGGGTGATTATGATGTGTCAACCTAAGTTCGTCAGTTGCAACAAATGTACTGCTCTGGTAGTAATGGTGCTAACTGGGGAGGCTGTGTATGTGTAGGGGAAGTGGGTATATGGGATATCTCTGCACCTCCCACTAAATTTTGCTGTGAACTTAAAACTACCTTAAATTATAGTCTTGAATGAATGAATGAACGAACAAATTAACTAACCTAAAATAAATGCAACACTTTAACACTTAGAGAGTATACTTCCTAAAGCCCAAATGAGCATGGCAGTGGCAGCATATTCACATTACAATTTTTTCTAATAAGCAGTGAGTGCTTACTTTCATGAATCCTTCACTTTTCAATTTATGCAGTTTGGAGGCTGCATTATGGAGGCGTTTTCTTTGGGAATTCAGGAGGGAGTCCAGCACTTGCCACCACGTACGACAGTTCAACACAAAGGCCAATCCCACTATAGATGCGATTGATATGAGGACAGCATTTACAGTCAGATGCTTTGGGTCAACTCTAAATATAGCCAGAAGAGTAATTCCAGATATAATGCAGCCAATGATAAAAAGGAAGATGACAAAAGATGGGAGACAGCAGGTTTTTTTCCATTTCTTTTTACCTGTAATGCAACAAATGGTTTTAATAATTACTAACATATCAAGTATCTAGAAAATCCTAACATTATAGTCACAGTACCTGACGAGTCTAATGTTCAAGGTGTGTTTCATGAAAATAAACTGAACATCCATCCCACCCCCACCCCTTACACACAAAGAAGGAAGGAAGGAAATCCTACCCTGAGTATCTTCAGTCTTGAATACTCGAAAAAGCCTGGTTGCCAAAAAGCCAAACTCTCTTTCACAAGCATCCGAGAGGGTTGCAATCATTTCAGCCAGAGAAGTTTCTCCACCTACACTGGACAGTCTATTGTAATCTGTAAACAAAAACCTTGAAGAAAAGAACAAATCAAACATTACTTTGGTATCTAAAGTAACAAATGACTTAAATGTATGTATGTCATCTTTGTATCATTTACCCTTTATTTTATTTCTCTTTCAAAATGTTGTTTTTTAAATTCCAAGGAGGGAAAAGAATTTGTAATTAGGTAGCTTCCACTTCTAAAATCTTACATACTTTTCTTAGGAAAAAAACAGTAATAAAAGTGAAATATGCAGGGTCATACGAAGTAATTCTGACTAAGGACAGTCGGGGGGAAGTTATGCCAGAACTTAGATGTGGAGTATCGGACACCCCAGCAGATCTGATGACACAGTGGTTAAAAGGTGACACCCGTGTCATGATGTGGCCACCAAGAGTTGCACAAAGAAAGTTTTCTAACACCAACGAAAGAGACTCGAACCCTGAAAAAATAATAATTACATTCATTAAAGAATGTCAAGCCCAGTAATACCATTTAAAAACTCAAGTTTTAGAATGGCTTATTTTATTTATAGCCTCAACATCTACCAGGGATTGAGAAATAGCTGTAAAGTATTCTCTTCACAATTGTTCTTAAAAATTAAGTGAATTATTTGTATTCTGAGTCTCTGAATCATTATTATTTCTGTATTAGTTCCTTTCTCCCTTCCATCTGTAAATTAAACTCTCATCTCAGTCCAGGAGATAAGCACTGCTCTCAGAATACAATCTGTATTATACTGTGTGGTCTTGATGATGCTATTTTAATTTTTCTAACTGAAAAAAAAAATTACCACCTCATTAATTAGACTGGTTTCCTTATTTTCTGTAAAAACATTCTCCCAATTATTTTATTCTGTTTTCCTTTTAACTTTTTCACTTTTAAATCCTTTTCTTAATACTTAATTCTACATGCTAGTTACTTAAAAGTTTTCACCTTTATTTTTCTCTTATATTCAGTTTTAATATTTTATCTGATTTGGCCTATTTATTTTCATCTTAAATTACACTTATTTTTTCTTATAATTTAAAACTGTTTCATCTTTTAATGCTTTTTATTTATTTATTTAGAGACAGGGTCTCACTTTGTCGCCCAGGCTGGAGTGCAGTGGCATGATCTTGGCTCACTGTACCCTCAACCTCCCAAGCTTAAGCAGTCTTCCCACTTCAGCCTCCCAAGGCACGTGCCACCACACCCAGCTAATTTTTCTGTTTTTTGTAGAGATGGGGTTTCGCCATTACCCAGGCTTGCTGTGAACTCCTGAGTGCAACCAATTGCCCGCTTCAGCCTCCCACAGTGCTTGGATTACAGGTGTGAGCCACCACATCTGGCCTTAATACAATTTAAATTCTTATATTGCTTACTTCCACTGAATTTCTTTTGCTTTTAATTTTCTAGCCTTTTTTTTCTTTTTCCATTTTACTTTCCTCTGGAGTCCTCTACCTTTCCTTTATTCCTGGACTTAAACATTTTTCATCTTTTCTGTTTTCTCATAAATTTCCTACTTAGTATGAATAATAATTTTAGATAGACATGTGAATATATTTCCTGAGCTGAGAAAAGCACAGCTCAGAGAAAGGAGCTGGGTTTCCCCAGGTTAACTGCTCACATAAGGAGGGGCCAAGTCTCCAACCAGGAGCCCTCTGGGAACCAAGGCCATTGGCTGGACCCTTCCTCCATCCAGTGCTCTCTTCAAAGTGTGTTCCAAAGGACGGTAACAGGTGACATAACAGGGAGAAAAGGTTTATGCTCAAATAAAATTTGGTAAATAAAGGTTAAACAGGTTTTTTTATGGAAAGGTGAAGCACAGATCCTTTAACGTACAAGAGGGATACATAATCTGAAGTGTTTCCCACAGTATTTGACCAGGGCATGTTTTTACTTTTGTATGTAAAAGGTTCCAGGTACCAATGTTTTTTGGAACATACATTGAGAAATTATACTCTATAAACTTTTTTTTTTTTTTGAGATAGAGTTTCATTCTCGTCACCCAGGCTGGAGTACAATGGCACAATCCTGGCTCGCTGCAACCTCTGCCTCCCGGGTTCAAGCGATTCTCCTGCTTCATCCTTCCAAGTAGCTGGGATTATGGGAATGCACCATGACGCCCCCTCTAGTTTTGTATTTTTAGTAGAGATGGGGTTTCACCATGTTGGGCAGGCTGGTCTCGAACTCCTGACCTCAGGTGATCTGCCCACCTCGGCCTCCCAAAGTGCTGGTATTGCAAGGGTGAGTCACCGTGCCCGGCCCCTATAAATTTTTTGAAGTGAAAAATATTTTTTCCTGAATCTCACTGAACATTTCTTCTGTCAAATGGAACAACTCACCTCACAGGTAAAGCTTTAGTAGTCTGCTCTGGCAACTCAGGCGGATTCACAAACATCAATTTAAGAAGGAGTTCCAAATATCCAATATGTCTTGCCAATCTAGTGCTGAGGACCCAGGCCCAATTCCAACTCTCTCCTTCTCTTCGTCCACCAAAGTAAATGACAACTGAAATTCACAGTTTAAAAAAGTTATCCAAAGCAGTCATCAGTCAAGCAGATCTTTTCTCCAAAGATCAAATATCAAGCGATGACAGCTAAGCTTACATAGCTTTCTATGGTCCCATACTATTTCCTAACTACTCCTCAAAGAATTCCATTAACCTCCCCTAAGATACAGAAGATAAGAAAAACGAAAAGTAAACTGACTAAAATATGCCTTAAACAGGAACATAACTGCAGTTCAGATTCAAATGCAAATGACTCTGGATTTATCACTATTTGCAACTGGTAAAGTTGGTTATCAGTTTCTCTTACAGTAAATCTATTTCCTTTCTTGCAACTGAAGACACCCCCAAGAATAGGGATTATATTATATTTTTTTACTTTGCTTTTAGATAAAATTAAAAGTACAGACTTGGTCAAAATGCTCAAGAGCACGCCACTGATGACTAAGAAGCCTTTTTTTCAGAAAAAGGATTTAAATATAAATCATTAATTAAAGTAAGTATAATAATCAAGGGTCTTGCTTCAAGATTAACAAGTAGTACATTAGTTTATAAGCTACTTCTGCCAAGTTGTGAGCAATGTTCCTTTAGGAAAATTCATGAAGTAGCAAAAAGGTCAATTTTCTCACCCTATTAGTGAAAATCACATACAGGTTTTCAAAGACATATAAAGATAATGTTTTTTTCTTTATCTATGAATCTTAACATTTTCTCCATTTTTGAAAAAGATAAAAAGCAAAGACTTACTAAAGAATATATACAAGAGAGCCAAGAAGCTCAATGACACTGCTATTCCAAGATTCGGATGGACCGTGAAGGCAAACAATAAACCAAGCCCTCCACAAAGTAGCAGGGTAAGAAACACTACAAGCCACGAGAACTGAAAGAGAGGCTCAATCTGTTGTCCGGCGAAGGTTTTCATTTCATCTGAAAGATAATTTAGTATGAAACCTTATTCCTGTTTTAAGAAATACAACTTTTTTTTTTTTTTTGGAGACGGAGTCTTGCTCTGTCGCCCGGGCTGGAGTGCAGTGGCCGGATCTCAGCTCACTGCAAGCTCCGCCTCCCGGGTTTACGCCATTCTCCTGCCTCAGCCTCCCGAGTAGCTGGGACTACAGGCGCCCGCCACCTCGCCCGGCTAATTTTTTGTATTTTTTAGTAGAGATGGGGTTTCACTGGGTTAGCCAGGATGGTCTCGATCTCCTGACCTCGTGATCCGCCCATCTCGGCCTCCCAAAGTGCTGGGATTACAGGCTTGAGCCACCGCACCCGGCCAAGAAATACAACTTTTAATACGATTTGCAGTTTTCACATTTTCAATGTAAACATTTACTGGGCACTTTACTAGGTCCCTAGACAGAATACTGCTACTTAACCATTTTAACCAGTGTTCTCTTGCCAAGATGAACATCTCACCCCCAGGAACACAGCTAGGCCTGAATCACCACCCTCTCCTGCTTCACGTGGAGGATGTACAAAATCCCTTCTCATATACTCCCACCTGTCAAGATTTTCTTGAGATTTTTTGTGGTTTGCATCAACACAAACATTACGCATACGCATATTGTTTCCACATGCAAAAATAATACTCTATATCTTCAAACTACATATCACCACCATTCCACTGTGATCCTCCTCATCCCTTCTCCCTCCAATCACATTTGAGAATACTGTGCTTAAAGGTGCATGTTGAACCCAAAGGAGCCCCACACAAGTCATTCTTTGTACAAAACTTGGGGAAATTTTTACAGGCAATACTGAAACCTATCCTTGAAGAATGAGCACGATTTTGCCAAGCAAAAGGCATACGTAGTAGGTGGGTGATAGTGAGGCCAGCTAAGAAGTTGCTTATAGTGGGAGCAATCTGGGAAACGCGTGTGGTCTGTTCTTGCAAGAGTAAACAGTCCTCTGTGACTGAAGCTGGGGCACATGCCAGAGGTGGTGCTGGCAGAGGGACCATGCAAACTGACAAGTCTGTGAAGGGCCTGAAAAAACCTGCCAGCAAGGGCTTTTATGTAGGTTTATCACGCAACTGGATCTGCTTTAGAAAGAGAACTCAAACGACCGTGTGAAGGACCAACCAGAGGGGAGTTCATCTCAGTAAACCGCGTAACACACATGCTCCTACAGAAATCGGTCTTCCTCTTTATTTCAGAAAAATCCCCAGAGAAAACCTTGTTTTCCATATAGAGACTTTGTATAAGCAAGCTCTTTACCTTCTAGTTTCTTGAGTAAGAAAGATTTCCCACTTCCCCACTGTGCATATAACCCCACACAAATCGGTGGCTGCATGGTCGGCTCACTGAGAATATCTGCTAGGGCACTGCTATATAAATCATATCCAAGCATGTCACCATCTGTTTCAGTAGGAGACAAGTGTCCTGTAATTAAAACACATCATATCTTACGTTAAACAGTGGCATTACTATTAGAAAGGAACACTATTTTCACTTATTGTTTACTTGATTAGAGAGAAAAAAATTATTTCAAATGTTTATAACCATGTAAAGACAGTTTCAGGGAGTCTCTGAGTCTACTCTGACTTGAAAGGCTACCTGATTTAAAATTAAAAAAAAAAAAGTTTCAGAGATTCTTAAATTACAATCATATTTCATAGAACTTAAGATACCTATTAATTATATGATACATCTTTTTATGTATAACTAAGAAAGAACAAAATGCTGCCAAATTGTGACATCATGCTTTCTTGTCCATCACTTACAAGACACATACCAATTTCAGAGATGTTAAATTATGGGAACAGTGTGCATTTTAGAATCAGTAACATATGATGATTAACATAAATGAGTATGTAAAATAAATTTAATATGTGTAATACCTATACAAAGAAAGTTACCAAATGTTACTGAAGAGCATAATAGATAAGAGAAAAAGAAACATTCTATGATTCCAGGCAGAAAGGTTCAGCAATTCTCCCAAATTATTCTGTCACTTCGAGGCAGTTCTAATTAAAAACCCATGAGAATTTTGTTTTAATTGAAAGGAAAGAAGAATGTGTAAGAATAGGAAAAAAAAAATAAAGACTACTGAAGGGTAGTTGTCACTGGAGAAGAATAAAAATGTAAAACAATAATTTGAACATTCTGGAACTCATATAGGATATTAACATAAGTGGCATTTCAAATAAGGCAGAAAAGGATGAATTAGTAAGTAGTGTTGGGAAAGTTTAATCATTCATGAAAAAAATCAAATTAAAATGCTATATACCTCATAGCCTTAACAAAATTTTCTGAAACATTAAAAAATTAAGTAGAAAAAAGTAAAACCATAGAAGTAATAGAAGAAAATACAGGAGAAACTTTAAAAATCTTTGTTTAAAAAGGCTTTTCTTTCTCAATGTAATACTAAGGCCAGAACTGCAGGAAAAGACTAATGAATTACCTACGAAAATGTAAAACTTTTGAATGCGGAATAAAAATCCATGACATCAACCAAGAGTATGCTGAGGGGAGGGGAACGCAGCACACAGGACACACCCAGGATCAATATCCGTAACACAGAAAGACTCTTACATCCGTTTTTTTTAAATATTGAAAACTAAAGAGTGGACAAAGGATACAAAAAGGAAACTGGCAAGAATACAAGTAGCCTATGAATATATTACATATTATCTAAGCCAAAAGGCTGAGAAGCAATAGCCTATAAATATATTACAAGATCTCAATTTCACTAATAATTTTAAAACACAAATTGAAATGAGATTTTTTTTTTTCTTATTTATCTCATTTGCAAAGAGTAAGAGGCTGGAAATACCCAGTGCTAGCAAACTTGTGGGGAATTGTGGTATCTTATACTGCCAGAGGGAGAAAAAATTCTTACAACCATTTTGGAAAGTGTATCAAAACTATGGGCATCCATTGACTTAGGAACTCTACTTGTGGGAATTTACCCTAAGAAAATAATCCTAATTGTACCCCCTGAATCTCTATTTTCAAAAGACAGAAAAAAAATCCTAGAAATAAGAGTCAATGGATATATGTACAAAGGTGTTTGCTGCAGCACTAATTGTTAGCAAAACAAACTAAATATTCACTAATAGAGAACTCAATGTACTATGATGAAAAATTACGCAATAATTAAAATATGATACGTTAAGCTTTCGTAACATAGTATAACTCAATTTTTATTTTTTAAAACTATATATATAGTATGTAACATTTTTATAAGCATAAAGAAAAGCCTGGAGGGTCATTTAAACAATTACAAGTTGGGAGATAGGGGAAAATGGGGAATTTTCACTTTCTGTTATACTCATGTCTTCATTCTTGAAATGTAATTAGTGCACATTACTATTATAATAAGAAAAAATATTTTAAAATACAAAAAGTCTTAAAAAATTAGAATCATGGCCAGGCACAGTGGCTCATGTCTGTAATCCCAGCACTTTGGGAGGCCAAGGTGGGAGGATCGCTTGGCCCCAGACTAGGGAACATGGCAAGACCTCGTCTCTACAAAAAAAAAAAAAAAATTAGCTGGGTGTGGTGGCATGGGCCTGTAGTTCTAAGTACTCAGGAGGCTGAGGTGGGAGGATCGCTTGAGCCCAGGAATTTGAGGTTGCCGTAAGCTATGATTGCATCACTGTACTCCAGCCTGGGCCACAGAGGGAGACCCAGTGCAGTGGTGCGATCTTGGCTCACAGCAATCTCCATCTCCCTGGCTTAAGAGATCCTCCCACCTCAGCCTCCTAAGAAGCTAGGACTACAGGCACACCACCACACACAGCTATTTTTTTAATTTTTTTGTAGAGATGAGGTCTCACTGTACTGCCCAGGCTTGTCTCAAATTCCTGCGCTCAAGCAATCCTCCTGCCTTGGCCTCCTCAAGTGCTGGGATTACAGGCATGAGTCACCATGCCTGGCCTTATTTTCCATACTTTTTAATGGAACATTCATTATTTAAAAGCTCAGTTCGGAGAAAAACTCAATACTTACTGGCTCCAAATATTTGAGTTAAAATACTCTTCTGATGGCTACAGTCAATATTGTAAGGAGTCTCGCCTGCTTTGTTGGGCCTATAAAGTAACCGCCCATCTTTGGGATTTCTTAAAAGCAGTTCTGCCAGTTTCCGGCTCCTTCCACGAATAGCAATATGCAAGGGAGTGTCTCCTTTCTGTGAAATAATAGTAGGAAGCTTGAACGTTCTTATCTTTGTATACAGTGTGCAAAGTAACAATATCCATGTTTCTGTAAAATAACAAACTCTGAACTTTTCTTATTTTTCATATAAAGCACATATATAACATGCATTTTTATCTCTATCTTCCCCATAATTTCTTTCTGTAGCTCCTCACCCAGCTTTGCTCAGATATTATTTCTCCCACAGCCCTCTAGAATGAAGGTCATTCTTTTCTCCTTCCCTTAACTCAGTGAAAGAGGAGAAGCAACAGGCTTTCTCCCTGCAGCTCCTCCTAGGCCATGGGTCCACTTCATTAGTATCCCTCCATCATCCAAATATTTATTGTCCAAGGATGTCAACTACCTTCCTCAACTAATTTAAATTCTATTTCACAGCCTTCTTCATTTGTCTAGAAAGCCTTACAATCCATGCTGATAGCCATCTAACACAAGTAATCTTGCCAGCTCCAGTAACCCTTGTCAACCATTTGCCACAGTGAACCCTTAAATCTCATCACTCTACATTCTCAACCTGAGTCCTCTAGGTACAGCTATCCTCCTCCAACTCTCTCCTCAACTCTTCCATTCTCCTCACCTTTCCACTCTCCTCACCTTTCACTTTTCCCTATCAACCCACCTTCTCTCCTTACTAGCATCTCCAATCACATGAGTGTTCACATCCAACACTAATGAAAGCTAACATGTAAATTTCAAAAGCCCTCTTTGGGCTGCAAAGTGCTCTCCTACTGGTTGCTTCACAAACACCTTAACAAATTAAATTATTGGTTCTCATCCACACTGATCTCCAGGACACTAAATGAAAATGACCTACACATTCTTCCTGTGGCTTCCAAGGCAAGACCTTATCTTGATCTTTTCATCTTCTAGACTCTCCTCCCATGTCCTAAAAAATGTGGCACCATAACTATGCACGAAGTTCACTATATGCAAGGTTCTGTGCTTGGTACTTTGGAGGATATAAAGATGAAAGACAAAACAGTTGCTGACCTTAAGTAGCTTATGTCGTAACAGGAAGAGACTGGATAAACATGCACAATTTAAAAACTGCAGTATGACACACAGCATAAGAGAAGTCCATTTTTGACTGCAGCTTTCATCTTTCTTCACGCTGATCATCTTAGTCACTCCCATACAACTCTCTATCCTAGTAACTAACTGCCAAATTTCCATCACCAGCCTTGATTTCTTGCCCAGATTCCAGTACTAGATTTCCCAATGTCTACTGGCCACAGACGACTGAATGTCTTATCAGCCCTCAAACTAAACATATCCAAACCCAATTTCATCTTCTTTTCACATCTCAATTCCAATTCTCATCCCCAAACCTGTGAGAAGACAAAACAGCAGCAGCAGCACTTCTGCCAGATATAAAAATTCTATAAATGCAGGGAGGATATCAGCACGCTTGGCTGACAGGCTGAAAATAATCAGAAAGCAGTGACGGGCAAGGTAAAAATAACATTAATCATCACTTTTTAAATTGTTTTTATGAAATTCTCTATGAAGATCCAGGTTCAAGACTTTTGTAAGTATGTATCCCAAATTCCAGCAGGATAGTACTTTACCCATCCTCAGTAAGATGTGTTCATGAATCAACAACTGTTCCAACTATCATGTGTATTTGTCAACAAGTATCATGTGCTGACTCTGGGCACAGCAACACACAAACGAATACCAAGGCACAGGCCTTCAAGAAACTTATGAATTAGTATAAAGCAATTACTTAAAATAGCATATTATATAATTAACAAGGCTATATGGAACCTTGAAGAGTCTGGTGGTTCTGTATCGCAAGTTAGGGGACCAGCATCAGATGAGTCAATGGCAGATTGAGAAAAACAGGCATTAGAAGAAATTTTCTAGAAAGCTACACATATTCCATTTTGAAACTCTTCTTTGACTTTATATCTTCTAATCTTTAATATTAAAGTTTCCTTTCTTTGATACGACATTATGTTAATATGGTAATGACAGGGGAGGTGCTGTCATGTTTTAAAATAATATTGTAACTTGGCAAAATGAAACACAAATGCATTGACTCTTGACTCCCTGTTTTTGTTTAATTGCCTTATAACTAACAGAAAAATAAACTTCAATCTGTTATTAATTAGTAAAGCCCTAATCATATTATTCATCAGAGGAGAAAATTTACAATATTATTTCTTACTTCATACATCAATTAGTTCACTTCTACTCTGGGGGAAAATCAGTTTAAAGCACAGAAAGAAATCAGCTTGTTTAAAACAAAAAGAAACTAAGCTGAAAAATCAAATCTATATGAAGTATTAAGTCACTTAGAGCTAAACTTATTATAGAAAATACAAAAAATTTCTCTAAAAGGCTAAAGCAAGGACACGCAGCAGAACAAACACATTATCTCCTGTCAGTGAACATTAATGCCGTCTGCTTTGAGAGTCAGCCTCCTCCAGCCCCTGTGCATTCTTTCCTCCTGTTTATCTGCAATAAGCTCTACCCTGATGAAGGCGGAGCCTCCTCCTCATGTGGTGGTCAATGGCAGTGCCCCACAGCTGCTGTGAGCCATAGAAGGAAAATCGGAAGCAGCTGCATTAATAGCACACTGAGCCTGCCCACTCCTCAGCGTGCTACTGTGTGGGATCCAAATCCCACACAGACATCCCCAGCAAGTCATCTCTCCCCACACAACCTAAAATCAGATCCCCATTAAATCCCCTCCATACAGAGGTCAGTCTACCAACAGCTGTCCATACAGTGTTCTCTCTGCACAGATGTTTTACCTTATCTACAGCAGACACTTTAGCGCCTTTATCTAGTAGCAGCTCCACCACTTCAATATTTCTCATCTTGGTAGCCTTTATAAGTGGCGTCTCACCATCCTGTGGGCGCAAATAAGAACATTTGCCAGATTAATAGTTTGACTCCTGTGTTTAGGTCATACAGATGCACATGTCAAGAAATATCTGACTCTCCTAACAGTCTATATTTAAAACCCCCTCAAGAAAACACAAAAGGAAACAACAAAAAAATGTTTTTCCTTTACAACCACTCATTTGTATCAAAGTGACTTTAAATCACGCAGCCAGGTGTGGGACCTGCCCCACCTGCTCGTAAGCTACAGCCAGCAGCAGTGGCTGCTTCTGCCCTTCCCCAGGTTCTACCACTGACCTGCGGCAGCTCCCCTCCAGAGGCTACTCCCGTTCTCCCCACCAGCCAACCCACAGCCCAGCCTGTCAACATCCAGGTAAGCCAGTGTCCAGAGTTTTTCAGAAATGTATACCAACATCACTTCAGTTCTCAGTGAAACCTTTTGAAACAAGCAGTATGCCTTCAGAAAACCTCAAAAAAGTTCATGATTGCTTTCAAAACCAAAGGAAGGGAAGCAAGAAGAGACCACAATTCAGCACTTAGTTAGACAAAAATCTCATCAGAAGCCACAAGTAGTCACCCTGGCTGACACCAAGGTCCAAAAGAAAAAGAAAAAAGAGGATTAAGGAGCCACCTGCAAACCAGAAGGCATCTCAGAAATTTTCTACCCTGGGGTACTAGAAGTACCATCATTGATTTAGAAATTGGCTGGTCCTGATCTACAGCTGATGACATGGGATTGTCTTATGGGTGACTATAATTTTGCTTTATTCATTAAGAATTCCTGTCATATCAACCCAGAATTCCAAATATATTTTCCCCATAGAAAACTATTACACATAGGCTAAATAGGAGACCACATTATTAGATAATTTTGTATTTTTTACATGATTTGAGTAAAACAGTTAAAGTGGCTAGTGTAGGGAACCAACCGCCAGTCACAATGGTTGTTTATGTATTCATTTAAAGAGACAGGGTCTCACTCTATTGCCCAGGCTGGACTGGAACTCCTGAGCACACACAATCTCCCCACAAAGGAATGTGTTCTGCCTCCCAGGTAACAGCAGCATAAATGAATTTGGGGGAAATGATCTGTCCGAATAATAACAACTTATGAATAGCTGATATTGCACTTTCTGAAAAGTATTTAATTGAAGTAACAAATATCACACTGTATTTTGCTATGAATACACAAATCCTGAAAGGATACAAAGTTACTCCTCAATTTGACAGGGAATACTACCAGTAAAATCGGTGTAACTCTAACATCAAACAAAGACGATTGAAATAAAATGAATAAAATGAGCAGCACTAACATTCAGCATGAGGTGCTGCTAATAACAGAATAGAAATGCCACTTATACCTTGGTGCATATTTCAGTGTCAGGATTGCACTGTAGGATATCTCTCACCATTGTTGCATTTCCTTTCTCAACAGCCCAATACAAAGCAGTTTTATTGTCCTAGATAATTAAAAAAACACAATCACTTCATATAAGATACAATATTTAAAACTGCCACTTGTAAATACAAAACATCATTTCTGTCAGAAAGCATTCCAACAGGCAGCATGGTAGGAAGTACTATTAATCCTTATGCTATCTTGAAGTTACTTTTGAGAAATTCTTTGTGAAAGAAGTCTAGGAAAACTTCATATTACTTAACCTAAAAAGTAGTAATCCCACATAGTTAATAAAGTAAACGATACTTTTGTGATGTTATCAGATTTCAGGAACACACACTGGGGTAGGAGTCATCAATACCTGAACTCCGTAAACTTGGACAAGTCTTGGACCCTTGGACCCTTAGATTTTCATCTGTAACATGCTGTAGGTATTGCCCAATTTTTCAAAAGATAATGCACGAAAATGTACTTCACAAATACAAGGCATTATCATTTTTAGCTTTCTTAATTTCCATCCATCCCATACCCCTATATTGCCTTGATCAGATCTTTTTTATTTTTTTTTTTTTTTTTATTTGGGGGGGCATTTCCTATTCCCCCCTTAGCCTGCTATGTGATTCTTGTCACTAAAGTGT
>NW_012118821.1:4870503-4871380 GCF_000951035.1 Colobus angolensis palliatus | reverse complement strand
TGGTCTCGATCTCCTGAACTCGTGATCCGCCCGTCTCGGCCTCCCAAAGTGCTGGGATTACAGGCTTGAGCCACCGCGCCCGGCCTGATCAGATCTTTAAAATCTTACCTAGCTCAAAACCCAAAAATCAATCCATATAGACCTTGAAAGTAGAACTAGAGAACAACAAAAACCGAATTCAAACACAGAAGAGGACTCACAGACGCAAGGTAGTTAGGTAAAAGTCCAAATAGGTGACCTAGAACCCAACTTTTAGTGGCAATGTTATTTTAACCCAGGAGATAATGAATGACTTTTTGCAGCAGCCACATTAAGTTCCTAATACCAAAATTTCCCCAACAGAGTTTCTCTTCTAAAAAATGCACACTAGCTGCCCAACTCAAACGTGTCAGGCCCTACCTCCCTTCCCATTTCATTTCTCCACCTTTCCCCACCATGCCTACCTCCCCACTGCCCAATGCCAAATCATTCATTCGCCAGCTATGAAATGCAGTCTTTCACTTTCTAATTTTCTCATCCTATTACTACTCCCCTTGCCTGAAACACCTGGCTTTCCTTTTCTTTTCTTTTCTTTTTCTTTTTTTTTTTTTTTAAGAGAAAAGGTCTTACTCTGTCACCCAGACTGGAGTGCAGTGGCATGGTCACAGTTCACTATAACCTCAAACTCCTGGGCTCAAGAGATCTTCCCACCTCAGCCTGGGATTACAGGCATCAGCCACCCGGCCAGGCTCTTCACCTATCTAAATCCAACTCATCTTCAAACTTAGCTCGAGCTCTACCTTCTTTCAAAAGCCCCTGACCTTAAGGCCTTCTTTCCCCACCTCAAGACTCATACCTGAACCTTTTGCTAGGCAATCAATCATATATTATCTTGTGG
>NW_012118821.1:4841621-4870257 GCF_000951035.1 Colobus angolensis palliatus | reverse complement strand
TCTCGATCTCCTGACTTCGTGATCCGCCCGTCTCGGCCTCCCAAAGTGCTGGGATTACAGGCTTGAGCCACCGCACCCGGCCCTAAAATATACGTGTCTTAAAGACAAGGGGCCCATGTTAATTCCCCCATAACATTTGGCATAATGGTTATAGTTGGATCCAAAAATGGATTTGGATACAAGAGATTTTTGGCCAAATACAAGAAAAAAATGAGCAGAAATGTATACTGTCCAACAACAAAATGAGACACCAAGAACTTTTTCTAAAGTCTAAAGCTCTTGAAGTATTTGATAAATTCACAACTGTGGGCAAGGCTTTTATCTAAAATTAATAACCTTTGTGGTTCTATGAACTATGACTGCCTTCAGCAATGTCCATAGGACTACCAAATGGTCCTAGGAAAGGCAGGCACCGCGGAGAAAAAGGAGAAGAAAATAAAACAACAACAATAGAAGAACAGCAGATGGAGGAAGAAGACAAAACAGGGAGAAAACACTAAAGAAAATAAGTAAGTACCAGATATTCAAAGTGCCACTGACTCTCTCAGTATCACTAACTACTCATTATAGTTTTGAGGATTGAATCTATATACACACATTAGTAAGGACAGTATATTCTAAAAACATGAGCTTTTTTGGTTTACCTCTATCTACATTTAACTCGACATTAACATAGAAATTTTACAATAATGGCAGTGAAACTTAGTAATAATATACGCCTGTTAAACGTACTAGGGTTTACAAGTTTATCTCCATAGGAAAGTGGGAAGAATAACGTTATGATCAGTCAACATTTACATCCAATTATACTCTAAGACAGCAACTGCACTGTAATCACACATACCTGTCCTCTAATGTCTATATCAGCGTATTTTTGGAGAAGCGCTCGAACAATTTCAACATGACCACCTCTGACAGCACCAATCAATACAGTATCCCCACTCTAAGAAGACAGAAAAAAAAAACAAAAACAAGGTGAACTGATAACAAATAAGCACTCTTCTGAAGTTCAAATTAATCATGTTTTCATATTTTTTTCTAAAAATTTCTTGGAAAAAGTCTATCTCTAAATAAGAGAAAAATATTACTTAACTAATATGAATACCTGATATTAACAGACATCAGAGTAAGGGACAGACGACTTTATGCCCCAAAATGAGGACTCTGAAATTCCTAAACAAAGTTTAGAAAGACCTGTTACCCAGAACAATAACCTATTCTCTTTTAAGGTAACCGCCTGTTACACATGTAAATTAAATACAATAACGCTGTGGCTGTCAATGAACCAGATGAACATTTTAAAATCATATAGTAAAAATATCTTGGAATAATGCTGTATGACGAAAGCCATGAACTCTAAAAAACGAAGCTATAAAGCTAAAACTGTCAATGAATCCACAGCCACACTTAATTAAGGGAGACAGTTCCCCGAGCAGCATCCACGAAAACCTAGTGGATTTGGCAGTTACAGGCCAGTAGAACTGGCTCATTCCCCAGCATAAGACTAAGCTCACGACCTCATGAGGACGTCGCTCTCCCCTGGAACTATATTCACCAAGCGACAATCATTTTTAGTTATACCTTCCTATACTTAAAATACTGGAAACAGCTATTTTGGAAATGGGCATAAATATTTTATTATTTACTGCTAACTTAAAAATCAGTTGTAGTCTTTTGAGTTGAATGAGCCCACGAGTTGCAGCTCAATTCAATCCTGAGTGGACCTCAAAAGTACTATGATATAAATCAGGATGCAGGTCCTTAAGGGTTATTAAGCTCAGCACCATGATATAGTGTCTTAACTACCACATTTATAGCAGAAATAAACCCAAGGCAGACAAATTTTAGTTGGGAACATTAACATTAACATGGGTGCAGACTAGTAAACCTCTAAATGTGCCATCCGCCATTCTAGGTACTAGGAAACAAGACAGACAGGGTCCTAAGTCTGGAAGAATTTATAGCCTGGCAGAGAAGACAACATACAATAAACAAAAAATCACACAAACACTATGCAAATAAAATAAGGTAATGTTCTAGAAAGTGACTACCAGGTAGGCTGGCATGATGGCTTACACCTGTAATCTCACCTCTTTGAGAGGCCAAGGCAGGACAATCACTAGAGGCCAGGAGTTCGAGACCAGCCTGGTCAACACAGTGAGACCCTGTCTCTCAAAACAAACAAGAATTAGCCAGGCTTGGTGGCACGCACCTACAGTCCCAGCTACTTAGGAGGCTGAGGCAAGGAGGATCACTTGAGTCTAGGAAGTTGAGGCCACAGTGAGCTGTGATCACACCAATGCACTTCAGCCTGCCTAACAGAACAAGACCCTGTCTCAAAAAAAGTGATGAGGTAGCTACTTTGGACTGAGTAGTTGAAGACTCTTCCAAGGAGGTAACACTGAAACCCAGGTGGGAAGGACAAGAAGGAGCCAACCACAAGATCAGCGCTCCAGACTAAGAGCACAGGTGCGGCAAAGGCCCCACAGCAGGAACAAGCTCAGTGCATTCAAGAAAGGGAAAGAAGCAAACACAGTTGCAGGCTATGAAAACTGGCAGAAGAGGGGTACAAAGTGGGGAGACAGGTTAGGCACAGACAATGTCATGTCATGTCTATAAAGTAAAAAGATAACATTCATCCTCAGTGCAACAGAAAGTCTTGCACTTTAAACAAAGAAGTACACACGAGATTTATTGTTTTAAAGATCACTCCAAGATTCGAGTGGAGAACCCAGTTGCAAAGCTGCTGCTTTAACAGTAGCACCACCAGAGACAGTGGCTTCAGCTGGGAGGTGATAGTGGAATGAAGACAGGTGGACAGATAAAGGATTTGTTTTGGAGTAAAGTCAACAAGAGCCTGCTGGAGGGCAGATGAGGAAAAGAGAGAAATCAAGGCTAATGCACAGGATTTGAGGCTTCAACAAGAGGGGAATGGTGGTACCACTTGCTGAGACAGGGAATGAGGGAAAAGCAGGTTTGGGGTGAAAAAAACAAGGCATCTGTTTTGCTGTAAGTTTAAGAGGCCAATCAGACATTCAAGTGGAGAGTTCAGGTAGAGGAGGATCAGTAAACGTGAGCACAGAGAAGTTAGGGCACAAGAAAGCACATCTACAGTGACACATCAAGGTCAGTTACAGACTAATAGTACATGTGACATTTTCGATAACATTATTTGACAAAAATTAAAAAGGACATTTTTCAGAACGATTGAACAGTTTTTAACTTACTAGTTTCAAAGGCAGAAATAAACTTGTCTTAAAACAAGTTTATGTGATGCATGAGAATCTTGAAAGGTAGTAAGACACTAGGGTCATCTTTCATCCACTTCGTCACTAGGAGACAAATATGAAACAGGTGACTTACCCTGTCAGGTATGTTCACATATGTTCCAGCATCTAGCAGATCCTGCACAATCTCCGTATGTCCCTCCTTTGATGCAATCATCAAAGCTGTATTTCCATCTTTATCTGTTAAGTTTACATTTGGATTCCTCTTCAAAATTTCTTTCACTGACTGTGTGTAGCCTCCTTTCACTGCCACAATCAGTGCAGTCATTGAATTCTAAAAACAACAACAACAACAAAACAAAACACAAGCCCAAGAAATTAGTGTATTCTAGAAAATATATGATTTATGCCATAATTATAAAACTAATGTTTTCAAATAGGTGGCCTATTATTGTCATTTCCAATAATAAAATGCCAAAATAAATAGCAAGAAACATACCAAAAATGCCTAGGAGGTATCTTTTGTTTTTGAAAATACATTAATGATCTTCAGTCATTAGCACTATTATGAAGTTCAGTTATTTAAATGATAATCTGAAATTGGACTCATTTACAATCAACAAACTAACTCACTAATGTAATGAAGGATAAAATAGTTGACAGGGTGACTAAACACATTCTAAATTAAATAATCCAAAGTCAGGTGAATCAGACTTCAAGAATTCTTTGTAATAAAACCCATAAAAAACACTAAAGTCAACAATGAATTAATAGCCATAAGCTATTTCAAGAAAAGTGTAATATACTCTTTGACTTCCACAGTGATCTAGAAACTACATTTTCAAAACTTGTCTTATTTTAAGTAATTATTTTAAAAACTGCATATCTATTTTATAACAATAAATCAGGCCAGGTATGATGGCCCACACCTATAATCTCAAAGCTTTAGGAGGCCAAGGCAGGAGAATCGTTTGAGGCCAGGAGTTCAAGACCAGCCTAGGCAACATATGAGACTCTGTCTCTAAATAAACAAACAATAAATCAACTAAGAGAAGAATGTGACTCACTACCAGAAGTGGTATTAAAATGGCTTCTCGAGATGTTCATCTACTTCAAGCTGTCATACAATTTCCTTATAGAAATATTTTAAGTCAGCCCCCAAAATTAAGCTGTCATTCTCCCACATATTAAAATAACACAGCCTTTCAAATTCTTGAGCCATCAATCATCATAGAAACAAGCCACTTGTTCACTTGACCAACTGTCCAGAGGAGGCAGATGGAAGGTATGGCATCTGCAACTGCCTACGGACCATGTGCCTCCACCAGCACGAAAACAGCGTCTAGACCTTGAAGACTGGCAATGAGTCAGCTCCTACCAGTATGCAAACAGGAGGAACGGGTTGACAGTGTGCCACAGAGTATGGCATAAAGAGTTTACTCTTGTTTCACTACGACCCAAGATCCAGTACTATCTCCTCTCAGAACCCTTTATGATCCACTCACATAATGTACTAATTCTATAACTAGCAGACTGCATGATTTTAACTGTTCTTCTGCATAAATATTGCTTCCTTTAACCATATTCTTACAGGCTCAAGGGAAAAGTGATATTAGGCTTCTTCATCTCCCCAACACAACTGGCACAGGCTGGGGAACAAGGAATTAAAAACCGCTTATCGGTAAGATGGATCTAACCAGTTTTTAAGCTTTCTGGGTTCTATCAGCTGATTTCTGATTTTTTAAAATCTGTTCATTGAAGAGGGAAAATAAGGCACAGCTAAAAATATCCCCAATATTACAATATTATTTTAAATTTTTTTGAGAAAAAATATTTTAATGCAGCACAATGTTTTTCCACAATATTAAAAATCATTTGATTTGAATAGTTTATTAAACAATTTGTACTACGTACAGGAAAAAACAAACTCCATTTCACATAAATTCTTATAACACTAAATACTTCTACGACCAGATGTGTGGGGTTTTTCCCCACCCATCAAGCAAGCAATCAGTTCTGCAGTGGACACCAGCTGGGTATTCTCCAATTCAATTCTGACACTACCTACCTGGAGACAGCATGAGACCCCACAGGCAAGTGCTCGGCGCCCAAGACTGCCCCCCGCCTCCCACGCCAATGAAAGCTCAGCTTGTTTGACTGACTGGCTATAAATCGGAACTCCCACAACCCCTCCTTGGGTTTGATTAATTTGCTAGAGCGGTTCACACAGTTCAGGGAAACAATATTTACCAGTTTCCAAAAGGGATATTTTAAAGGATAGAAATGAGCAGGCAGATGAAGACATACACAGGATGAGGTCTGAAAGGGTCCTGAGCACAGCAGCTTCTGTCTGCATGGAGTTGCGGTATGCCACCCTCCCAGTACAGGGATGTGTTCTTGCTCATCTTCCTGGCAGCCCCCCGAACTCAGTCCTTTTGGGTTTTTATGTAGGCTTCATTATGAAGGCATGATTTATTAAATCATTGGTCAATGATAATCAATGCAATCTTCAGCTCCTCTCCCCTCCCCAGAGGTGTTGGGTTAGGGCTGTGAGTTCCAACCCTCTGAGCACATGGTTGGTGTACCTGGCAACCAGCACCTCAACCAGTGGGGTTATCTAGAAAGTTTCCAAAAATAATCTCATTAACATAAGCTCAAGTGTGGTTAAAAGGGGCTTGTGATAAGTAACAAAAGACTGTATTTCATCTTTATCAGTCTAGAACTGATCCAGAGCTGTTTCAAGAACCAAGGACAAAAGGCCAAATATGACCCAAGATACTCTTACTGCTGTAGTCACTTATATTACACAGGTTATAGGAGCAGTAGCCAGGAACCATGGACAAACACCAAAATAGTCATGCACAGCACATTTTGATCAATGACAGATGGCATATATGACAGAAGTTCCATAAGATTAAGATACTGGACTTTCATTGTACTTTTTCTGTGTTTAGGTATGTTTAGATGAAGAAATACCATTGTCTCACAACTGCCTACAGCACTCAGTACAGTAACACACTGCACAGGCTGCAGCCTAGAAGCAACAGGCCATACCACAGAGCCTAGGTACGGAGTAGACTATACCAGCCAGATGTGTGTAAGTGCACTCTGTGATGTTCCCACAATGGCGAAATCACCGAATGACACATTTCTCAGAATGTGCCCCTGTCATTAAGCGACACGTAACTCTACATGTATCACACTAGGATTACTGAAAGCTATTCTTTATACTTTTAGCCTTCCCAATTGTGAGTGCATTAGCAACAGATCCTTAAAAGCATCTATTTATAGCATATATGTTTATAATGTAACATACTTAGGGTAACAGAAAATGCTTGTTTTCCTGTTACTATCATTTTAGAACTAGAGGGAAATTTCTCTAGGCGTATACTAAAGACATAAATTCTGTCTCTTAAAATAAAAAACATGTTTCTATTGCCAAGCATTAAAATATAAGATACTTACAGCTCCTTCTTGATCCACATCAGCTCCCATGGCCAATAAATGTTTCACACATTCCAAATGACCCTTTCGTGCAGCCCAAACTAAAGGGGTGGTTCCATACTATGAAAACAAACAATAAATTTAAAATTATTATAAAAAGTATACTCAAAGAAACTAGCTCTTAACCTGAATTTTAATAAAAATCTTACTTTTTATGATTCTTAGAAAACTGTACACATTTATCGTAATTTTAATCTTAGATAAATCCTATTTTTCCCATTTTATGTCTCCTGAGTAGATGATCAACCAGTCCATGAAATGTCTTTTAACCAATCTTATTCAACCTTTTCTTGAGACAGAGTCTCGCTCTATCGCCCAGGCTGGAATGCAGTAGTGCCATCTCGGCTCACTGCAATCTCTGTCTCCCGGCTCAAGCAATTCTCATGCCTCAGCCTCCTGAGTAGCTGGAATTACAGGTATGCACCACCACAACTGGCTCATTTTTTTGTATTTTCAGTAGAGACGGGTTTTGCCATGTTGGCCAGGCTGGTCTTGAACTCCTGACCTCAATTGATCTGCCTGCCTCAGCCTCCCCAAGTGCTGGGATTATAGACATGAGCCACTGCACCAGGCTCTTATTTAACTTTTATAATGAGTGATAATGTTTCCATCACAAGGTAACGCAGCCCCAAATTTTCAACAAGATTTCATTGCTTCCCATATCTTGTGAAACAGAATTTCAAGTCCAGCAGTCTGACTGTAAGCGGGAATAGTAACTAAGCGCCAAACAAACTAAAGCAGCCTAACCACTTTACATGGTCTGCGTGTGTGATCCTTATCATAAGAACAATTCACAGTATCACATTTTCACAGATGACGACATTGAGGCCCTAAGAGCTTAATGCATGGGCTAAGGTCACAAAGTTATCACGAGGTGGGACAAGACCTATGAGCCCTTGAAACTGCACTCAAAAGCACCTTTCCCTGAAACATGATTCAAAAGGCATCCAGGAATATAAACCATGCATTAAGGCATTGCCTGCCTTTGGGGAAGCTAGCGATCGGCAGATCAGTGACCTTTCAGTACATGCAGCCCACAGATGGAAATTAATATTTAATTTAATTTAATTTAATGTAATCTACTGTCTGCGACAGCCTGTCCAGTAGAACTTTCTGTGTTGATGGAAATACTCTATAATTCTGTGCTGTGAGATACAGTAGTCACTCGTCAAATAATGACTATGAAGCACTTGAATGCTATGTGGCTACTGTGACTGTGAACTGAGTTCTTTTTTTTTTTTTTTTTTCATTTCATTTTAATTAATGTAAGTCTAAGTAGTCCTGTGCTAGTGGCTACCGTACGGAGCAGAGTCGCTCTATAAATCATGTCGGACACCACAGCAACCACACGGTTGAGGGCTGGAGCCCTGGACGGGCTTCCCAGATGGATGAAGACTCCATGACAGCCACAATCAAAAGGCTGCCAATACAGCACATGGGAGCCAGAGTCTCACAAAACGAGGAAGAGAATGGAGGGGAAGCAGCTGCCACAGTCACTGCCTCAAAGCAGGCTTAGGGAGAACGAATAAGAAATACAGGATGAGCAGGCACTATGGCTCATGCCTGTAATCCCAGCACTTTGGGAGGCTAAGCCAGGTGGATCACCTGAGGTCAGGAGTTCAAGACTAGCCTGGCCAACATGGAGAAATCCCATCTAGACTAAAAGTACAAAAAAATTAGCCAGGCATGGTGGTATATGCCTGTAGTCCCAGCTACTGGGGAGGCTGATGCAGGAGGATCACTTAAACCTGAGAGGTGGAGGTTGCAATGAGCCGTGATCACGCCACCCCACTCCAGCCTGGGCGACAGAGCGAGACTCTGTCTCAAAAAGAAAAAAAAAAAAAGAAAAGAAATCCAGGAGGAGATTCCCACCTTCACTCCTGCATCTGTGGTTTTCTCTCCATTAAAAAGAACTAAATTCTCTTTTCTAGCCTCCTCCTTTGTGGATAATACTTACTCTGGCTAAAATGCCTTTCCCAACTTTACAGTATCAGTATCTTAGACATCTTCAAACATAATACACATAGAAAATCACCCTTCATAAAGCCTTTTAAAAATATACTAATTGTAACTGAGCTCTCATCCTTTGAATACCTATTGCATTGGATTTCTGCCCTTCTTATGGAACTGAACTATCCACGATTATATGCTATGATTTCTGCTCCTTTCCCTGCCTCATCACTTGAGCCAGCTAGTCCTCACCCACTCCCATTCAGGAGACAGTCCCACTCTCAACATTACAAAGAATTCCTAACATCCAGCAAGACCTTCCCTCACCTTGCATCCTGTCTGCTTCAAAACAGTTCTGCAGCCACACTCTGAACTATCTCAATAAGTCTCTCATCTCTTTCTCAAATTCTGCTCTCTATCCCTTCTCAATCTAATCCCTTTATGTGTATTCTTGACCCTATGGTCCTCTTTCACCCAGGCCCTTACTCAATAATCTCCTGCCACATCATCAGTCTTTTCTTCTTATTCCCTCTTCCTATTGGTCTCCGATTGAGGTCCTTCCAAAGTGGGTCTCTCCTATCCTAACAGATTTTTCCAACAGGCTACCCTCTGAAGATAATCACTGTCCTTTCTTTTAAGCTTTTCTTTTTTTTTTTTTTTGAGACTGAGTCTCGCTCTGTCGCCCGGGCTGGAGTGCAGTGGCCGGATCGCAGCTCACTGCAAGCTCCGCCTCCCGGGTTCATGCCATTCTCCTGCCTCAGCCTCCCGAGTAGCTGGGACTAGAGGCGCCCGCCACCTCGCCCGGCTAGTTTTTTGTATTTTTTAGTAGAGACGGGGTTTCACCATGTTAGCCAGGATGGTCTCGATCTCCTGACCTTGTGATCCGCCCGTCTCGGCCTCCCAAAGTGCTGGGATTACAGGCTTGAGCCACCGCGCCCGGCCTTAAGCTTTTCAAGATAATTTATAACCCTTTACCAAATCCCCCTAAAAAACTAGTTTCTGCTACAAATACTACAAAACCACCATTGCAGAGGTCACCCAAATAGTCACCTAAACTCCAGATCTATGTATATTTTTTTGGTTTGTTTTTTTGTTTGTTTTTTCTTTGAGAGGGAGTCTCACTCTGCTGCCCAGACTGGAGTGCAGTGGCACGATCTCAGCTCACTGCAATCTCCACACCTCCTGGGCCCAAGTGATTCACCTGCTTTAGCTTCCCAAGTAGCTGGGATTACAGGCACCCACCATCATGCCCGGCTAATTTTCGTATTTTTAGTAGAGATAGGGTTTTACCATGTTGGCCAGGGTGGTTTTGAACTCTTGACCTCAGGTGATCCACCTGCCCCAGCCTCCCAAAGTGCTGGGATTACAAACATGAGCCACCACACTCAGCCACCTATGTATCTTTTACTAAGTTCTTTCTTTTCTTCCTGAAAGCTCTGCAGTATTTTGAACTATACTGACTGTCCCTTCCAACCTGAATTTTTGATTCATTCACCACGTTTGATGCTATACCAGCCAAGTTCTCCTAGCTCTGGAGATTAATAATAATTATATAAATAACTAGGTATTATAATTAAGAAAATAATAATTATTATTCCTAATAATCAGCCCTTTGCTCACCATATTCTGTTACTACTGATCTCAGTTGCCAAATCCGCACTCCCATCATTTCAAGAATCACCTCTAGGCAAGCCCTTCACCGCCAGTAACCCAAATCTCTATGCCCGCTACCTAGCAGGACATCTTCAACTACAAGTTTCCGCCACCTCAAGGCCAACACATCTAAACAGACTTCCTTCCCTTCTCTAAGAATTCCTTCCCATAGAAGCCTCCCTACTTCTGTCAGAAATAAAAGTACTCTCAATCTCCAATCCATCCCACTGTGGGCTATTAAACGTTAATGTTTTCAAAGCATCACTTTGCGACCACCTACTACTTAAAATCCCCAGTGATTCTGAGTGTCTACAGGCCAGATGTCCAAGCTCCTCAGCCAAGTATCCAAGGCTCACCCAAAGGTGACTCTACCTGCAGCCCGGCTTCCTCCTCCCACCCCTCTCCTCACCACTGAGGGGACACTCAACACCAGCTCAACAGGCCACCTGAAGCCGTCCTCTGGTACCTTGTGCTCTCTTTTCCCTGTGCCCAGTTCGTCTCTGCTCCTCCTCTCTCACGGATGTAAACTCTACCCTTTCTTCAAGGTCTAGAGGAAGTCGCATCTTTTACCAAATCTTGACTGACTGCTGCACTATCAGTGCATTCTCCCACCTCCATACTCCTAAGTCACCTGACCCTGGGCCTTTGCATTTTACATGGCCCACTTATCTCCCTACTTCTCTAAACAGAGATCATTTCTTCTTTGTTTTTATATCTTCTGTGCTAAGTGCAGGTACAGGGCACTACATAGTGGATACTAAACATTTTCTCAAAATGCTAATGAGCGACAGATTAGGTAGCATTATGACCTGATTCTTGAGGGCCTTGAAAGCCAAGCTATATATAAACATTTTATTATAGGCAAGGAGAAAATAAAGGCTTCTCTATGATAATTAAATTACATCACAGGCCAGGCGTGGTGGCTCATGCCTGTAATCCCAGCACTTTGGGAGGCCGAGGCAGGTGAATCACCTGAGCTCAGGAGTTCGAGACCATCCTGGCCAACATCGTGAAACCCCGTCTCTACTAAAAATACAAAAATTAGACAGGTGTGGTGGCACGCACCTGTAATCCCAGCTACTCAGGAGGCTGACACAGGAGAATCGCTTGAACCCAGGAGACAGAGGTTGCAGTGAGCTGAGATCGTACCACCGCACTCCAGCCTGGGCAACAGAGCGAGACTCCATGTAAAAAAAAAAAAAAAAAAAATTCCATCAACAGACAAAACTGTATCCATTTTAGACATACGTCAAACCTCAGTCAAGCTGAATTAGCCAACAATACAAATGCAATATTCTTAAATGCCATATTATAATATAAATATTTACAACAGCCTCCCTATGCTTCATTAAGCTATTATTTTGTGTAATATTTTTAAATGAGGCATAACATGTACAAAGTGCAAAAAATATACTAATTTTCACTGTACGACTTGATGATTTTTTACATATGTATACACTGGCATAACTACTGCCCAGATCAAGAGATGAATGATTTCCAACAGCCCCATAAGGTTAACAATACTGTTGTACTTAAAGAAATTTATGTGCAGAATCTATTTTAATGACAAAAAACAAATCTTAAAGTAATAGCTATTTCCCTATAATGAGCTACAACAAATGTGAAAAGATGACAACTATCCCCACAATGTGCCAAATTCTAAGACCACTAATGGAAATAACGGAGGTACAAAATAGGGAAAAAAAAAAAAAGCAGTCCTTATCTTCATGAAACGTACACTCTAGTGGTAAGAAGGATGTGGAAATCAATCATTACAAGGCAATAGGTTATGTGCCCTAATGGAAATGTGCAGAGTACCCAGGAAGGGGCACCCAGGGTAAGAAGACTTAACAAAGAAGGTAACACCTCAAATAAGCCTTGAAAAATAAACAGGAGTTCATCAGGCAGAGGAAGTAATAGCATGCCTAGCAGAGAGAACAGAATAAACACAGAAACAACGTTCACAGAACGTTAGACAATCTGTTGTATCTAAAACACAGCATATATGGAAAGAAATGGCAAGAAGTGAGCCTGCAAGACAGGCTGAAGCCAAAACTGAAAAGCCTGGGTTTTATCCCCAAACAGTGAAAGCCAATGAAGTTTTCCAAAAGTAAATCAGAAAAAAAGATAATTAGGTAAGTATTTATGCAATGACTGAGGTAAGTGTTAAGTATTTAAAAAAAAAAAAAAGAATAGCACATCATTCTGGAGTGCTTTCTGGAGGTGATGGCAAACGGGCAGAGCCTCAGAGATGAAGAGAGGCTGAGGAGGAAGAGGCAGGCACACTGAGAAGGAGCCCTGGACCATGGGTCATTTGGTGGCTGGCATGCGAGGAAGCGTGGGGGACAAGCAGCAAGAGAAGGGGAAAAAGGAAAGCAAGGCCCATCTTCACTCACCATACCAGAGATGGTCTTCAGGAATTTAAGCCCAAGAGAAAGAAAACCAAACTTCAATTTTAGAAAGATCTCTCACACAACAATACAGAGAAAGCAGATAGGACTGAAGGTAGGAAGAAGAGTTACAATTGAAAACTTCAAACAATGAAGACAGGGACTCTATCATCCCAGTCAGTTTTCTTGGGAATGATGAATGTGACGTAAGAAAACATCAGAAGGATACTTACTACATAATACACTCAGGGAATCCATCTATATATATATCTATATAAAATACATTAATATACAAAAATATAAAATACATTAGAGAAGCCTCATGAAATCATATAAAAATGTTTATAACTTAGACACTGAGTGGACACAACATGGACTGGAACCTGAAAAGATGCTGCTGACCTACCTTATCAGAGCAGTTGACTTTAGCACCATTTTGCAGTAAAAGATGCACTATATCTGCATGGCCTCTCCCTGCTGCCCAAATGATTGGGTAAACACTGTACTGCTAGGATAGATTGGTAGGTAGGTAGGTAGACAAGCAGGAAGGAAGGAAAGAAAGAAAGCAAGGAGGGAGGGAGGGAAGGAGAAATAAAATCTTTTAGGTAGATATTTACAACACACATTTGCTAAGTAAAGTAAATATCAAAGGAAGTAACACAAAGCAATGTTTTTTTAATCAGATTACAAACCATTCTCCATTTTAAAAACAGATGAAATACTCATAATACATAATTGGCAACTAAGATATAACAAATCTTAAATAAACATATATTATGAACACATTTATTTTTGTAAATTCAACACATTAAAATGTGGTTATCTGGTCAAAAGGCAATACTATTAAGAAGAAAGCGAAATAAGAGGAATGTAAATATATACAACAGAATGTATAGAAAAACAGCATGATATTTTGGTAAATGTCTCTTTTCTTTAAATAAGTTCAGATTAAGGATTTACACACAGAAAACAGGAAGATGACTAAAGATTTCAAAATCTCCTTTTGCAATGTTATATAGTTATAATTAACATTTAAGCTCTAAGAGCTGCCTTTTTGCTGACAACAATTGAAAAATAAATGTAGCTTTAGATAAAAATTCTCATTACTGTGTGTTTTGAAATCATATTCTACATTATAATACGAGAGATATTTTAATATATATAGTTTAAGATATAATATATAGATATTTTAATAATAATATAATTTAATAAGATAAAGAATATTTCTACCCACAATGAAGCCAAGTATAATCAACCTTAAGTATTCCCTAAGAAAACTTACCACTTATAATACAAACAAATTTGTTTGTTAATGCTTACCAGACCAGTGACACTTGGATTGGCACCATGAGAAAGAAGCAACTCTACTACGTCAGTACGGCCTTTGTAACATGCCCACATGAGAGCTGTCCACCCTCCCTAAAGAAAAAAAGTAGGGGGAAGGGAATCAAACTTTAGATCATCTCTGAGTATAAGAAATGTCACTAATGAAATTTCTTTAGTAAATATCTTTATAAACCATTGTTTCATGATGGTAGTATTATATAGTTTTAAATTCCCAGGCTCCCCAAATACAATAGTACATGAAGTAAGTCAAATCTCTTGCATCCACAAATGGTTAGTCCAAAGTTTACACTATATAATGAAATCTGAATTAGAGAACATTCATTATGAACTCTTTCAAATTTCTAAGATTTATTTTGGCTGTCTAAAAATATTTCTTCAGGCTGGGCGTGGTGGCTCATGCCTGTAATCCCAGCACTTTGGGAGGCCAAGGCAGGCAGATCATGAGCTCAGGAGTTTGAGACCAGCCTGGCCAATATGGTGAAATTTCGTCTCTACTAAAAGAATACAAAAATTAGCCGGGCAAGATGGCGTGCACCTGTAGTCCCAGCTACTTGGGAGGCTGAGGCAGAAGACCCACTTGAACCTGGGTGGCGGAGGTTACAGTAAGCCGAGATTGTGCCACTGCACTCCAGCCCAGGCAACAGTGCGAGACCATCTCAGAAAAAAAAAAAATTTTTTCTTCAGAAAACTTTCCATGTTCCTAGATATTCACTTCTTTATATGAATTTAAACTGTATCCAGAGAGAGATTCTAACAATCATATTCAATTCCTGCATTTAAACACATCCTTTAAACCCCAGATCATTATAGTACCTCTTGCTAAAAGAGAGAGGATGAGAAGGCATCTCATCCGTGATCAGGATTTCCAGATGTAGGCAAGGTCATTGGGTATGAATTAAAACCACACTTGACGATGTTCTACTTCCTAAGCTACAGGAGCAATTTTCTCCTTAACTACGATACAACTCAATAAAAAAAGACCAATGTAATCAAATCTTACTAAGGAATTTTTTTTTAAGTATGGAGCATCTTAAAAGGGCACAGAGCCAGCCTGAAAGAGCTTCTAATGGATAAAGTTGGAATAACATGAGCAGTAATATTAGTACTGGACTATAACCCAAGGAATAAATACTTATAAGTCCACACTGAAATAGAAAGATATAGATAGATATACAGATGAATGGATGGATGGATGGATGGATGGATGGACAGACAGATGATAGACAGATAGAGTAGGGTGTGAGGAAGGGAAGCAGGCACTCTTCCTTATAGAAGAATTCTAGGCTGGGCGCGGTGGCTCAAGCCTGTAATCCCAGCACTTTGGGAGGCCGAGACAGGTGGATCACGAGGTCAGGAGATCGAGACCATCCTGGCCTACACGGTGAAACCCTGTCTCTACTAAAAATACAAAAAACTAGCCGGGCGAGATGGCGGGCGCCTGTAGTCCCAGCTACTCGGGAGGCTGAGGCAGGAGAATGGTGTAAACCCAGGAGGCGGAGTTTGCAGTGAGCCGAGATTGCGCCACTGCACTCCAGCCTAGGTGACAGAGCGAGACGCCGTCTCAAAAAAAAAAAAAAAAAAAGAAGAATTCTAATTAATTAATGCAGAACATATGAGGGCAGCAGAAAATCATCATTACACCACCACGGTTACGGTAATAACTGTTGCAGGTAAGATTCACTGATGAATGCTAAATCAAATAGGTGAAAGTTTAGTCAGAAGAAAGGTATTTTGTTTAGTCTCAAAGCATCTTCCCCCAAATATTAAGTAATTACAAACAGAAAAACAGTACCCTTACAGTAACAGACACCACCCTAATCAAGAGATGAAGACTGACATCACCAGTGATACCAACTGAAATCACGTTCCCCCTAGGAGGTACACCAAGAAAAGCACATCGCCTCTGGGACATCCTTCCCTCTAAAGCACATCTGCATCTGAACACGAGAAACGTCTACAAATCTAAACTGAGGCACATCCTAAAACTACTGATGAGTACTCCTCTAAAGTGTCAAGACCGTGAAAGACACAACGTATTTAGGTCAAATTACAGAGTTGGGCATTTGGTAAAGTCAAGTCTTACATCTATATTTTAACTTGTAAAATACTTGCCCAGAACTTTTTTTTTTTTTTTTTGAGACAGTCTCGTTCTGTCACCCAGGTTGGAGGGCAGTGGTGCAATCTCAGCTCACTGCAAGCTCTGCCTCCCGGGTTCACGCCATTCTCCTGCCTCAGCCTCCCGAGTAGCTGGGACTACAGGCAGCCGCCATGCCCAGCTAATTTTTTTGTATTTTTAGTACATACAGCATTTCACCATGTTAGCCAGGATGGTCTAGATCTTCTGACCGCGTGATCTGCCCACCTCCGCCTCCCAAAGTGCTGGGATTACAAGCGTGAGCCACCGCGCCCAGCCTTGCCCAGAACTTTTTATCATCATGCCCTTACTTCAATTTGAATAATGTCCCAGCTGGGCATGGTGGCTCACACCTGTAATGCCAGCACTTTGGGAGGCCGAGACAGGCAGATCACTTGAGCTCAGGAGTTCAAGACCAGCCCAGGCAACATGGCAAAACCCTGACTCTACAAAATATACAAAAATTAGTCAGCCACGGTGGTGTGCATCTGTAGTCCCAGCTACAAGGGGGGCTGAGGTGGGAGGATCACTCGAGCCTGGGGGACGGAGGTTGTAGTGAGCCAAGATCGCGCCATTGCACTCCAGCCTGGGTGACAGAGACCCTGTCTCAAAAAAAAAAAAAAAAAAAAAAAAGTGAGGCCTAGGCAGGAGGATCACTTGAGGTCAGGAGTTTAACACCAGCCTGGCCAACATGGTGAAATCCTGTCTCTACTAAAAACACAAAAAGTGAGCCAGGCATGGTGGCACATACCTGTAACCCCAGCTCCTCAGGAGGCTGAGGCAGAAGAATTGCCTGAACCTGGGAGGCGGAGGTTGCAGTGAGCCAAGATAGACTCCGTCTCAGAGGGAAAGAAGAAAAAAAAGAACAATGTCGCTCTGGCCCCCTACGTAAGAAACTACGAGACAAAATTTTAATCTCAAGAAAATGAAGCTAAATTGGCAAAAGATTGAGACCAATTAACTATAGTATAGCTTTATATTTCATGAACTCTTTCTTTACTTTGGTGCCACTAAAGGTCCTCACAGGAAGAGTCCCCACTAGACTTCTAATATTAAATCCTGGAATCCTTCCTGAGCCCCACAGGACCTCAGTGGTCACTCTCCTCTCCTTAAACAAGTCCCAGGGACTCTGTCTTCCCTCAACTTGGAAGTTACTACTGCCCACCCTCCCAATCCTCTGAGGTTAAGGTCCCACAATACTGGTTATTAAAAGAGACACAGTCCTCAGTTTCCCCAGTTTTCAGCGTTTTAAAGCCAAAATAAAGACTCTTTAAATGTTAAAGGTTTTCTGGTCATCACTTTGAAGAAATAAGGAGAACCAAAAAAGTTTAAGAAATCAGTTTTTACAAATCTTAATGCACTTTTACACATTCATAATGTCTATTTTATTGTTCCTAATTCCCTTGCCGATATATGTAAAACAATGATAGAGGAGAAAGCCTTTGGAGCAGGGAGACCTGGTTCAAAACCCAGCCTAAGTGCTTACTAGCTGCGTGACTTACCTATTCCAGTCTCAATTTCCTCAATGATACATTGAGAATAAAATCTACCCTTAGTCCATAGGATTGTTCTGAGAAGTCTGTTAAATGACACAGCAGCTATAAAGCACCTAACGAGGCCAGGCATGGAATAGCTACCTACTGGTATAGTACCTATTGGTATGGTACCTGTTCCACACCTGGTCTCTTTAGGTGCTTTACAGCTGCTATGTCATTAACCCATCTGATAATCTGGTAAGGTACCTTTAATAAAGTATTGAGAACTCGATAACTCCCTGCATTTCCCTTCTACCTTTCGTACCAACAAGACAAGAACCACACTTCACTCTCAGCTGTCATATCCATCTTTGCCTCAGTTACTGACATCATTATCTTCTCTCCCTAAACTTTCACTGCAACGTACTTAAATTCTTTTTGGAAATATATAAGATACCAGTGGTTCCCTGTATCTTCCTATAAAAATAAGGATACCACCCATTGCACTTAGTTTTGAGAACAAATATAAGATTATACAGGTTGAACTACTGTGAAATTTTAATGTGTTATTAAGTGCAAAATGGTGAAACGCTAAGGCTTCTTAAAAACTCAGACCGTCTGTACTTCAAAAACTATCATCAGCTAAGTAATAAATATTTTATATATCACAGCAGATCATTTTCTTCCTTTCTTCTACTGTTTAAATCAACTTTTAAAAGGGCTGAACATTTTACAGAATTAGCCAGAAATGACCTCTCTCTTCACCTTATGCTTTAACCAGATGCCAAGCTCAAGTAAAAGCTAAGTAATAATCAAGGATCACAACTTGTTAAACTTCTGTCATGCACAGATAGCATGTCTGAAAATAATCACATTTTAAAAATAAATCTAAAAATATTATTCTGAAAAGTATAACTTTGAACACCTGGTAATAGTTTTAAAACCATATGCTGTCCCTCCTAAAGTCCTACCTAAAGGGAACAACTGTCTCAAAAGATCCAAAACGTTGATATATTAAAGAGTAATGAGTTATTTGTAACAATATGTCAGAATTTTAAACTCTGAAATAAACGAAAAATGACTAAGAATGTACTATGAGGTATATTATAACACCTGGGTTTTAAAACATTCTTGAGGGTCATTTCAATGTCCAAGCCCAAATTCTAAAAACATTATTATAATATCATTTCACACATAAAAATACAAGATTTCACACATATCTAGGATTATAAATAAGATTTCAGCTAATTAAGAACATATAAAAATGTCCATACCATATCACGGTGCTCCAAGTTAACCCCACATGTCAGTAGTTCCTCTACGATGTGTACATGCCCTTCTTTCGATGCGGATATAAGTGCTGTCCAATTATCCTTGAACACATATTTTAAAAGTTATCATTTCCAAACCAAAAATAACACTTCAAAGTAAGGAAAACTAAATTTCACCTTACATACCAAATGATCATACCAAGTTGACATGATGTGACCCATGCTAACTAAACTACTCTACAGTCACACTGAAGCTCTCTTAAGAATCCATCTGTCCACCTGCATCACTAAGAATGGGGAAAACATGGTTTTATAACTGCTTGTTCAGTCTTCTCACTGGACTTCTAATCATATACTGTGGTTTTTAAAAATGAGAAAAGATGATCATCAAAACCTCAAAGCTAATCCTCATGGCTAGCCACCATTACTATAATTTAAATTCAAATTAAAGAGACTGTAATCAGATTTAAAAGCACATTCACAGACTACCAGACTACAGAAATCTCAAATGTTTAGATACAATGTGATAAAGAAAAGAACTATTCTCCTTTATTTTTTAAATAAAGGATATAAGCATCCTATGTTAACTTTTATTCCTAACTATAATCATTCAATTAAGAAACAAAATAGATGTAGCTGTGTGACCCTCAAAAGCAATTCCAAAAATACAGGGAGAATCAGAGGAAATGTAACCGTGTGGAATGTCGATTTACCCCTCAGAGGTGGTATCAGACGGGACCATATATTCCTGGCCATTATCATATGTGATGATATTTATAATAAGTTACCATTATGGGGAGTTAGCTAACATGACTCATATGTGGATATCTTCTAGGTGGACATTTAACTGTATGTACACATGCTCTCTATTCAGCCAGTCTCATCCATATAAAAAAACCAAAGAGCTGAGATCCTTCATTGAAAGTAAAAATTTCTCTCCTGTATTACTCCTTTAAAAAAACACTGATACAGCCCACTAGGCAAAGTTGAAATATATGTAAAAGTTTTAATTATTACTTTTGAATCACTTTTGAAAAACAAAAAACATAGCAAAGAAAAGAATGAGCAAATGATGAGTAAATTATTTAATATATACCAAATCTTCCAGATTGCAGTTAGCTCCATTCTTAATTAATTCCTTCACTATTTCCAGATTGCCTTGTTCAGCAGCTATCATCAGTGGAGTCTGGCCACACTAGAAAATTTAAAGGACACAGGCAACTTATCAAGATATGCTACTTTTACTAAAACATCACAGTTAAATAAACCAAACATTTTCATGAATGTATGTTAAGCATTGGTTAGTTGTGTTTACTATATTTAACTTAGAAATAGCTTTGAACTTTAAGTTGCAGTTTAGTAATAATTTAAAAGTCAAAGAAAAAATAAAACATAATTTTTCTTCCCACAGTATTAATAATCTGTTTTTGGCCCTGCAAATTCATTTAAAGCAAGTAAATATGAATAATACTAGGATTTGGAATGCAATTACTGAAATATACATAAAATTTCAGAATACTTATGGTAGCCAAATTCTCTAACAATACAGGTAGAATACGATCTAGAATGTGTTTTTAATTACATACAGATGTTTTGTCTGAAATAGGACCATAAGAAGAAAAGTAAAATAATGAATAAAAACAACCAGGTGCTATGTATAATACACATATGTAGTTTTTTAAAGCCTTCTCTTAGAAACTTAGTTCACTAAACTAAATAAATCTCCTACTAGTGAAATCAGTGTCCCAGCCTTCGGGTTAAGAATGAGTCCCAGGAGTACAGAGACGATGCTCCCTCAGCCCTGGAGACAAGGGCAGGGCTCAGGCAGCTAGGTACCTGGACAAGTCACCCCTACCACCAAGCCTCATCTACTGCAAGTGCAGTCAAAAGTTATCATTTTCTGTAAGTGCCATGACAGGAAACAGATCGGCAAGTACCAGGTTAGGCCGGGCGCGGTGGCTCAAGTCTGTAATCCCAGCACTTTGGGAGGCCAAGGTGTGAAGGGGTGGCCTGCCCCTCCACATCTGTGGGTGCTTCTCGCTAGGTGGAACGAGAGTCTTGAGAAAAGAAATAAAGACACAGAGACAAAGTATAGAGAAAGAAAAGCGAGGCCCCAGGGGGCCAGTGCTGTGCTTCCAGAGGACCCACACTGGCACCGGTCTCTGAGTTCCCTCAGTATTTATTGCCAAAAAGATAAGGGAGTAAATCAGCAGTAAGGCATACAGATACACAGAGATGTTGCATTTTCCCAGGGATGGGCAGGAGACAGATGTTTTTCTTTTACTGAGATTTAAGGGAATGGTACTGACCTTCAACCACAAGCAGGCTTTAAACATTTGCCTAACAAAGCACATTCCTTACAGCCCAAAATCCTTTCAACCTTAATTAGCACAGCGATGTTTCTAGCAAGGACAAGATTGGGGGTAGAGTCACAGATTAACAGCATCTCAAATACAGAGCCAAATGGAGTCTCTTAAACTTACCTCTATCTATAATAACACAGTAACAGGCTGACCTCTCTTTTTCCCCACAAAGGTGGACGGATCACGTGAGGCCAGGAGTTCAAGACCAGCCTGACCAACATGGTGAAACCCTATCTCTATTAAAAATACAAAAAATTAGCCAGACATGGTAGCACACACCTGTAATCCCAGCTACCTGGGAAGCTGAGACACGAGAATCGCTGGAACCTGGGAGGCAAAGGTTGCAGTGAGCCAAGATCGTACCACTGCACTCCAGCCTGGGTGACACAGCAAGACGTGTCTCAAAAAAAAATTAAAATTAAAATTTTTCAAAAAAGGAAGTACCAGGTTAAAGAGTGATGACACTAAAGGTACTAAGACACACTAAGGCATATGAGAAAAATGTACACCAAAAATTAAGTTTAATTATGCAAACACTTAAACACCTACTTACTACATGTATATTAGTATGGGGGGAAATGTCTATGATTCTTTTAAATGCCCACCTGACATTATTCCTCGGCTTAAAACCCTTTGATGTTTTCCCATCGTTCTTTTGGATAAGAACCAACATCCTTACCCATGCTGACACAAACCCTGAGTGATGCGGAGCAGGGCATGTGCCTGGCTCTCGACCCAGTCTGTGCCACCTCCAGCCTCAACGTGCCCTCCTGCTCATTCCCACCTCCTTACTGATCCCCTATAATTTATTTATCCTATACTAATCCTCGTTTGTAACCACATTTTTATTGTGTGATTAACAACTGATTATTTCTGTCTCCCCTAAAGGCCGGGAAACATGTCTGTTTTGCTTATGGGTTTAAAACTATATGCCCAGTGTGAGGGACAGTGACTGCCACACAGGTATCCAAATATTTGCTGAGTAAACGAGTGAGCAAAGTCTCAAAGAATTTAAAATTCTATTAGGCACAAAATCCAAATAAGCAAACAGTTATAATGATTAGCAAAATACAACAGATGCTATTATAAGAATAATACAAGTAAGGATTTAAACACAAACACTGGTTTAAAGTTCAAATATCGGTCACATTAAATACAGACATTCCTATGTAAGGATGGATGCTAAATTATATGTGGTAGCCACATGTCATCCAACCATGGTCATTAGGGAATGACGCATTACACATAAATAGATTTTCTGGGTGAAACAAGTTATCTTCTCAACATTAAAGCTGATTATAACTTTTATGATAATCATCATCCTAAAAAGCTATGCACGTACTGCTACTTGTTAAACAGATTACCTGAAACATTACGTTTATAATTCTGAGTCGTAACTACCAACATCAATTACTTTGCCATGCATGCCTCTGTCAGCTCTAGGTTCTTTGGTATACATTCTATAGAACTGTTCTCCCTTCTAATCTACTGGGATACAAAGTGAGGTATCAAAGTCATTGGTAAAATATGTAAATTAAAGCAACAGACTCTAAATCCACAGTCCTGAGGATACATCAATTTTACATCACAGTTTTCAAAATTATAATTCCAAAGACTCAGGGAAGTTTTCTGTTTACTCTCTGGGTCACAGTTACATTTCAGATGTTCACATAGATAAGTGTTTCTAGATAATAAGAGAAAAACATAATATAAATGTTTTAATAATATGTTATAAATATATAACATAATATAAATGTTATAAATACATACAATACAAGTAGGAAAGATGGTATAAATTTGATAGCCTAGAAACACGCCAAATGAAAGACCTGAATTGTCATTATCTTTTCTTGCAGAAACTATTAGTTGTCTACCCAGTATGTAGACAGACAGGGCTTGTTGGGGGTGGCAATGAGCTCAGCTGAAAAAAAAATGCCCAATGTTCAGCCTCACTTGCACCTGGAAATAATCCCACAACGGTGCCCTGCCTAGCTCTCCCAGGAAAGCTCTGTCAGGGACTAATTCTGCTGGTCTGTGCCTTTTCCTTCTTCTTGGCCGAACGGAGACACAGTGCTGGAGCTTTTGAACATGACGGATGTGATGCAATAGGCACACAGTGAGGACTGGAGAGAAAGGAAGGAGCCTAGGTTCTTGAGGATATCCTGAAGCCATCATATTAGCCTTGAAATGGCTCATCTAGCTTGTCATAATGAGAGAAAAGCAAAACCTTAATTTGTCTAAATCACTGTTTTGAGAGCTGTTCCATGCAGTACAAAGCAATTCTTAACTGATGCACCTTTTGTATCTACACTATCCAAAAAGATAATGACTTTCAGGAAAGGCTGCCATAAAGTTTTACAGGACCCCCAAAATAGAACGATTGTTACTTTAAAAGTTGGGCCTGAAAACAAAGCCTACCTTTGGATTCTCCAAGTTCTTGCTTAACCAGTCCAGTAACTACAGTTGTAGAGATAGAGTAACTTATATCATGAAAACTTTCATTTTTCTACTTGAAAATGAATCAATAAAGATCCTTTCCATACCTGACCCACACATCCCAGCAAATTCCATGCCTATCTCCTTCCAGAAAACACAGGATTACATAATCCACATAAACCCTGCTCTACTACTTACAGTGACCTCAAGCCAAAACACACCAAAAACAAAACAGAACACTATGCACCTACTGAAATACTGGACTTTATCTCAGCTTCCCAGAAGACTACAATGCAAAAACAGCGACTATTCAAGCATCTTTTTGCTCTTCCCAATTTCCAGGTTCCCATTTCTACTTATTTAAGTGTATGAAACCTAAATAACCACTGTTTTTGTCTTTTTTTTTTTAAAGCAGTCCTTTTTTTATAAAGGGTTTCTACTTCTTCCAATAACTATAGTGAAACTAAAATATTTTGAAATCCTCCTTTGAAATTTCCTTTAAAGTCTATTTACAGACCAGGCGCAGTGACTCTCATGTCTGTAATCCTAGCACTTTGGGAGGCTGAGGCGGGAGGATCACTTGAGCCCAGCAGTTGGAGAATAGCCTGGGCAAAATTGTGAAACTTCACCTCTACAAAAAAAAAAAAAAATTTAATGAGCCAGGCGTGGTAGCACACGCCTGTAGTCCTAGCTACTCGGGTGGCTGAGATGGGAGGATTGCTTAAGCCCAGCAGGTCAAGGCTGCAGTGAGCTGGATCATGCCATTACACTCCAGCCTGGGCAACAGAGCAAGATCCTGTTTCAAAAAAATAAAATAAAATAAAGTTTACTCATAAACATATAGCAAATTCCATTGCTTAAAGTCTCAGTTCATTTTCTTAAACAGGAGAAAAATGACCAGCCTCAACACTATCCCCTTATACCAAGGAGAGCTGAGAGTGACTGTCTGTTCCTTTCAAAAATAAAATAAAAATAAAAACGCTTCGCTACTCTACAAAGGACAGAGATTTGCCATCACTGAAAATATTCATAGGCCAAAGATTTCTCTAGTTTATAAATAAAGCAATAAAAGGAAACTAGAAAGGCCAAAGATTTCTCTAGTTTATAAATAAAGCAATAAAAGGAAACTAGAAAGGCCAAAGATTTCTCTAGTTTATAAATAAAGCAATAAAAGGCAACTAGAATTCACTGTTTGTGGCCAATTATATGCTAATAAGCACAGTATCAGGCAATTGTACCCCTTTTTAAATTTGTTTATTTTACATTTCTTAGAGATAGGGTCTCAGTCTGTCACCCAGGCTGGAGTGTAGTGGTGCAATCATAGCTCACTGCAGCCTTGAACTCCTAGGGTCAAGCGATCCTCCCACCTCAGCCTCCCAAGTAGCTAGGTCTAAAAGGTGCCACACACAGCTAATTTTTTTAGAAGTAGGGTCTCACTACAGTGCCCAGGCTGGTCTCAAACTCCTAGGCTCAAGAGACTCAGCCTCTCAAAGTGCTGGGATTACAGGTGTGAGCCACTGCATACAGTCTACCCACATTGTTTTAATTGATCTAATACTTAAGAATCTTTCTCAAAACTGATAACCAAAACACATTAACATGAAGTTACATAAATATAAAACGAGAGAAAAGGAGAAAAAATACAAACAACTTTTTGTAATTCTGTAAAAATTACATTTTATCAGAAGTTGTAAACGCAAAATGCTAAAAAAAAAAAAAAAAAATACCAGTTTTTACACTGAGCCATAACTGAACAAGCCTAGGTGGTTTCAAATTACCACTTTAAAACTCCAGTTTAAATTGATACAATATTAAACTGGATATGTTAATATCCATTAAATGCTTATCTCACATGATGCTAAACTAAGCTCTATGCCACTGTGCTTTACTCCTTATAGTGCTATCTTTTCCTTCTGAGTGAAGCTGTTTTCTCAGCATTCCCTAGACAAGTGCCTCTGAAGTAAAATTTAATGTTTTCAAACTATCGTATGGTTATTCCAAATACGCTAACGTATGCTAACAAAATGACTACTTCTGTAATAATTTTATAACAATTAACCTCCAATGATAAGTATCTTATCTATGCATAACAATTTTTGACTATTCATAATCATAGAAGGGGGTAATGATGTTAACTAATGAAAATATATTTTGTTCAATATAGAAACATTGAAAATATAGGCATTACCATTAAATAAACTTTATTCTGAAAACTCACGGAAAAAACATAGAGCTTAAACCGATTATAATCTGTTTAAAGTCAAATCGAGCAAAGTTCAAATATGGACTCTACCAAACAATACATTGGATAGGAAACTAAGTAATTCAGTCATTTACCCATAAATAAAGATAAATAACAGTATTAATCTTTATACAGTTGCTATGCAAGTTAAATGAGCTAAGATACAGAAAATATATACCAGAATATTTGCATAAGTATTCAATAAAAACATTAGCTAGCATAGTATTATTGTAATAACAACATTTTTATATCAACATTTCCTTAACGACTGAGTTAACATTAAATGAAATTAGGTACCACAGGTCAGAAAAAGTAATAATAAAGTAATTACTAAGTCAATTTAGCAGCTTTAAAAACATTTATACGTCAGGCATGATGCCTCACGCCTGTAATCCCAGCACTTTGGGAGGCTGAGGCGGGCAGATAGATTGAGTCAAGGAGTTCAAGACCAGCCTGGGCAACATGGCAAAACCCCATCTCGGCTAAAACACAAAAAATTAGCCAGGTATGGTGGTGCACACCTGTGTCCCAGCTACTTGAGGGGCTGAAGCAGAAGGATCGCTTAAGCCTGAGAGGTCAAGCCTGCAGTGACCCGATTCTGCCACTGCACTCCAGCCTGGGCAATAGAGTGAGATCCTGTCTAAAAACAAAAAACAAAAGCAAAAACATGTATAATATTTGCACACTCATGTTTATAGCAGCATTATTCACAACAGCCAACGGATGGAAGCAACCCAAATTTCTAGCCACAGATGAATAAATCAAGAAAATGTGCTACGTACATACAATGAAATATTATTCAGCCTTAAAAGGAAAGAAATCCTGTTACGTGCTATAACGTGAATGAATCTTGAGGATATTATGCTAACTGAAATAAGCCAGTCACAAAAAGACAAACAGTATGTAAGTCCAATTACATGAGGTGTCTAAATAGTCATATTCATACAAATAGAAAGTAAAATGGTCACTGCCAGGGTTTAGGGAGAGGGGGAAAGGCAGAGCCATTGTTTAATAGAGTTTTGATTTTGCAAGATGAAAAAGTTCTGGTAGGCTGGATGGAGTGGTCACGCCTGTAATCGCAGCACTTTTGGGAGGCCAAGGCGGGCGAATCACTTGAGGTCAGAAGTTCAAGACCAGCCTGACCAACACGGTGAAACCCCATTTCTACTAAAAATACAAAAAATTAGTCAGGTGTGGTGGCACATGACTGTAGTCCCAGTTAGGAGGCTGAGGCACGAGAATCACTTGAACTCAGGGGACGGAGGTTGCAGTGAGCTGAGATCACACCACTTCAGTCCAGCTAGGGCGACAGCAAGACTCCGTCTCAAAAAAAAAAAAAAAAAAGGAAAAGTTCTGGAATCTATTGCCCAACAATGGAGAAATACTTAATACTCCTAAACTGTATCCTTAAAAATGGTTAAGATGGTGAAGACGTAAAATTTTATATTATGTGTTTATCACAATAAAAAATAAATAAAACTTTTTATATGTCTACACAAGATATATATGTAAGCAAATATATACAAACACATACATATATATATATACATACACATATAGTGTAAAATACAAAGTCACTCTTTATTCATCTTATCTACAGGCAAGAAATATTACACTCTTGAAAACATACACAGTTCTAAGAGACAGGGTTGTTTTCCTTAAGTTTTGTAAAACACATATCCTGACACTCACAAAATTGTATTAGCACCTAAAATGTCCTGCCAAATAATAACAGCTTGGCTTGCCAGGCATGGTGGCTCAACGCCTGTAATTCCAGCACTTAGGAGGCCGAGGCGGGCGGATCACGAGGTCAGGAGATGGAGACTCATCCTGGCTAACACGGTGAAACCCCGTCTCTCCTAAAAAAAAAAAATTAGCCAGGAGAGGTGGCGGGCACCTGTAGTCCCAGCTACTCGGGAGGCTGAGGCAGGAGAATGGCATGAACCCAGGAGGCGGAGTTTGCAGTGAGCCGAGATCGCGCCACTGTACTCCAGCCTGGGCGACAGAGCAAGACTTCATCTCAAATAATAATAATAATAATAGCTTGGTTTTTCATAATGAACTAAGATACACATTTTTTAACTCATAACATTGAGGAGAAATATCTCATTTCAGTTAATGTTTATTAATGTGTTACTAAATATAATACCTATTTAACGCTCTAATAAAGATGTAGGGTTTTTAAAATCCCACAGTGTGTGGGACAAACAATGGAGGAAGATAGTTGGGGCTCATTAAAGAAAGTATTTCAACAATCCCTGATTTTGTCTGGTTAATCAAGATCAGGTCCAGATGATCTCTAAAGTTTCATAGAAGTACATGATTTCAGTAATCAAGCTTCCTGAATATATATCATTCCATCAGTGGAAAAAAAATCAATAAATCTAAATTCAATAGTCAATCATTTATATAAGTTAAAATGTACTCCAAAAACATGGATTTGAAGTACTTTTAACTATAAGACATTATATCATAAGTACAGTGCAATATTACTAAGGGTTAGAACTACCTCTTTTTTTTTTTAATTTTTTTTTTTTATTCTACTGTAAGTTCTAGGGTACATGTGCATAACGTGCAGGTTTGTTACATATGTATACTTGTGCCATGTTGGTGTGCTGCACCCATCAACTCGTCAGCACCCATC
>NW_012118821.1:4828036-4841306 GCF_000951035.1 Colobus angolensis palliatus | reverse complement strand
ATGGACATTTGGGTTGATTCCAAGTCTTTGCTATTGTGAATAGTGCTGCAATAAACATACGTGTGCATGTGTCTTTATAGCAGCATGATTTATAACTACCTATTTCTTACACACTTCTATACGTAGTAGGTAGTCAACAAATATTTGTGAAAGAATGTAATTTTGCAAACTTGGTCTTACCTCATTTCTCTCATCTACGTCTTTGCATTTTTCAAGAAGAGCTTTCAGAGCAGGAATGTTTTCTTCCTCTACATAATTTATTACGCTCTGTGATATCAAAACTGACATTTTCACAGAAAGCTGCAGTTAACTTTATTTGAATACCTGTTAAATTAGACAAAATACATATAATTTACAATCAGAAAAAAATTAAGTTACTATTAAATACAATATCCTTCTTAACATTAACCACATCCAAGGACACCTCCAGTGGCAAAGTGAAGACACGGCTTCCGACGGCTCCCATAGCTCAGGTGTCAAGAAGCTGCCAAGATGTCTCTTAGGTTCACACTCACCTCCATCTTAACTTATCCAAACACCAAACTCCAGATCCATCCCTAAACCGTCCTCATCACCACTCTAAAATGCCTCCCTGCTCCTCCTGCTGTCACCATCCCAGTAAACGGCAGCTGCAGGTCCATTCTTCCAAGGCCAAAAACCTTGGAAATGTTCACGACTTACCTCTTCCTCTTACACCCTGCACTCAATCTATTAGCAGATCCTTTTGGCTCTACCTGTAACACACATTTCACATCTGACTACTACTCACCACTGCCATCACCGCCAGCCTGGACGAGCCACCATGACTCACCTGCACCACTGTCATCGCTTCCTAACTGGCCTCCCTGCCTCCACCTGACCTGGAAGAGTGGGTTTTAAATGGTCTCACTGCAAATAAATAATTAAGTATGTGAGGTGATGAATATGTTAATTAGCCTCATTTGATCATTCTACAATGGATACATGTATCAAAACATCACATTGTACCCCCATAAATATATAAAATTTGTCAATTAAAATTACATTACTTTTTTTAATGTAATTTAAAAGAATCACCTGAAGAGCTTTTAAAGCAGATTCCTGGGCCCCACCGTCAGAGATTCTGACTCAGCAGGTCTGAGTGGGGCCCCTTACTCTGCATCTTTATCCAGCTCCCTGTGACACTGACACCACTGAGGAAGAACCACAATGTGGGTAGTACTAAGTCAGAGCATGACCTCTTTTATTCGAAGCCCTCTAAGGGCTTCTCAGAGTGCTCAAGATAAAATCAAATGTTTTTACCTTGGCCAAGATAACTCTAAGTGGCAAGCCTCTCACCTGTGTTACACCTGTGACTGTAGCTCCTACCGCTCCTTCTCACCCTTCTGGCTGCCTGGCCACGCTGAGCACCTGTCCCACCTCACCAGGCCTCTGTGCTACTTTTCTGTCTGCCTAAAATTCTCTTCCACAGGACATGCACATGGCACACCCCCTGACCTCCGTCAGGTCACCTGGTTAGAAAGTCTCACCTGATGTGGGATGTCAGGGTACCGACCCCACACAGGCTTCACTGTCACCCTGCACTCTCAACCCTTTGCCCTGCTTCCACCACTCTCCGTAGCACTTGCCATCATCCGAAAAATGACATTGTTCGCTGACTGTCTGTCTACCATAACTACACTTTAAGTTTCAAAGGAGTAGAAATTTTATTACTGGACATCCAAATGCAAATAAACAAACCTCAATCCATACTTTTTACCACACACAGGTGCTAACTCAAAATTCACCTAAATATAATGTCTGAAAGCACAAAACTTCTAGAAGAAAACATAGATAACCTTAGTGACCTTAGATTAAGGAAGATTTGATATAACACTAAAAGCATGGTGCATAAAAAAAGAAAACTGATAGACCAGAGTTCGTCAAAATTGAAAACTTTTGCTGTTATGAAAATGAAATTGTTTGGGACTGGTGAATCCTTTTTTCCTTCCTTTTCCTCTACCCTTGAACAGGACTGTCTGTAACTGATATCCCATGCCCGTTCCCCAACTCTATGTTGGAGCAGATAACTTGTTTCTTGGGGTTCCCAGGTGGAAAGAAATCATGCCTCCAGATGGACTACACCCAGAGCCTCTCATACCTGATTTAGATGATGAGATTTAAATGAGACTGTAGACTTTGGGTTGATGCTGAAATGAACTGAGACTTTTGGGGAGGCCTTGGGATGGAATGAATATGTTTTGACATGGGAAGGAAATTTATCTCTGGGGGCCAGAGGGCAGAAACTATTGCGCTCTATGATTCTACTTATACAGCATTCTGGAAAAGGAAAACTGCAGGGGCAGAAAAAAGATCGGGGCTGTCAGGGTCTAAGGCAGGGGCATGAGATGGCTACAAAAGAGTACAAGAGAATCTGGCGCGTTAATGGCTGTTCTATATCTTGACTGTGGTGGCAGTTACACAATCACTCATTTGTCAAAATTCAAATCTGTCCATTAAAAAGGGCAAATGTTATTATATCTAAACCACAAATCAGTATACCTTACTTTCAGGAAGTATATATTCAGAGCAACTTGAATTCATACTCCTGGGTTGAAAAACTTTTATTTTAAAACATGATGTTATTTGATCCCATAGTTTCACTACTAGGAATTATTCTAAAAACATGAGAAACATGAACAACATTTTAAGATTTTAAGTAAAACAATTTTATCCTTACAAACAAAAATCTTAGAAATGGATATTATATAAACTATAAAATTATAAAAATTCACAAAGTAGGATAATATACAGTCATCAAAATGTCTCAAAAAATGTGTTACAGAAAAATGCTCATGATAGCAGAAGTGGGGTAAAAGATTAAGAGCTATATATACAGCATCTCAGCTATTTTAAATATATATATGTTTAAATACTGGAAATAAAAAAAGAATAAATGGTGATGGGCATCAGTGTAATTTTTATTTTCTTTAAAACCTTGATTTCCTACATGTTCTGGAATGTGATGCTTCTATCATTAGAAAGCAGTGAGGCTTTTTATTAGCAGTCATCACCAACACCCACCTTCATTTGTTCCTACTCCTAGGATCAAGCCTAAGGCCTCAGTAGGGCTTGCAGGATCTGGCTCTCCCTCTATATCAGCCCCAGCTCACCCCACAGCCCAGCTAAGCCGAAGAACTCAAATTCACCACACTCCCCCAGTGCTGCTCCACACTCCTGCCTATGCTCAATGTGCTCCTTCCATGTAGAACACCATTCTCATCTCCACTCTACCAAGGCATCCATGGCCCTCTGACTCACAGCTACCATTTTTCATCTAGTTTACCCCCTAAAGTGTGAGATCACCCAACTCCACACTCAGTGCCTTAGTTTAGGCCTACACCATCTATACTAATCAAGACCCCTAAGGTTGCAAGAAACTAATTTAAACTAGCTTAAGCAAAACAGAAAAATGTATTTGAAGGATACTGGTTTATTTCCCATAACCATACTACGGGAAGAGTGGGTGCCACTGGACCTCAAATGCCAGGAGGATTCTCTTTCTCTACTGGCTTAATTTACTTTCATTCTAGACCAACTACTTCTACAGAAAGGGAAATATGGCTTCCCACAACCATCCAGCCTCAAATTAGATCGTTTACCTATTTTTTGAGACAGGGTCTCACTCTGTCACTCAGACTGGAGTGCAGTAGCACGATCATGGCTTACTGCAGCCTTGACCTCTGGGGCTCAAGCGATCCTCCCACCTCAGCCTCCTTAGTTGGGACTACAGGCGCACACCACCATGCCCAGCTAATTTTTGTATTTTTTTTAGAAATGAGGTTTCACCATGTTGCCCAGGCTGGTCTCAAACTCCTGGGCTCCAGTGATCCACCTGCCTCTGCCTCCCAAAGTGTTGGGATTACAGGTGTGAGCCACCACACCTGGCCTAAATCAGATAGTCTCTAACACCAGAGAAAGCAGGCTATTCTTTGTTCCCAGATCCAAAAGTCTCAGAAAAGGGCTCTGACTGCCCAGGCTGGATCTGTTGCACACCCAGAACCAATCAACTAGAGACACAAAGTTGGGAGGGGGTTACGAGTTCACACCGTATTGCCACTGCTTCCAGAAAACAGTAAACAGTTGTAATCTAGGCATCAATCCTGAAAACGTCTACTACACCGTCTCTCGCCCAGACCAATGTGACAGGCCAGCGACAGGCCAGCGAACCTTTGCCTCCTCTCTCCAGTCCCGCCCCCTGTAATCCATTTGCCACACTGAAGCGAGAGTGAACCTACAATACATTTTTCTTAAAACCAAGGTTGGGAGGACAGATGACAGCTTTACTACTTACAAGTTATTCAAGGAACTTACACCTTCTAGGGCTTTCAAAGCCACTGTAAAGATGTAAATACGCAATTCCTATGGAAAGCTTCGCTCTCCACAGAGCAGAAAACTCCGGAAGTTCAATTCTTGCTTATAATGAGGGCATGCAGATCCTCCACAATCTGGCCCCATCTTACCATTCCAGCCTCATCTCTTTCTCCCCTCCCCAGCCCCATTCCTCCCACCATTTACACAGTCACATCTAACTTCTGGCTCCAGCCAGACTGACCTACTTGCAGCTCCTTCACTGCCCCACACTTTGTTCTTCGCAGACCTTCGCACTTAATGCCCCCTCTGCTTAGCAAGTCCACTCTCCACGTATATATGCCTGGACAGCTCCTACCAATCCTTAAGAACATGGCTCTAACAGATCTTCTGGAAGCCTTCACTGACTGGCTGCTTACCCCAAGCTGGGCCAGGCCCTGGGCTCCTCCACACCTGTGTATACATCTGGTCATAGACTGCTCACATCACACTCAACTCTCCTCTTCATCTCATTTTACTTACTCTCTCCACATCTCCCTTAGACTAGAAGTTCTGGCAGCAGGATCTGCTTTATATCTAGTACAATGCCCAGACAACAGGGGGTGAGAGAGAAAAGCAGCCCCTGACTGTCGGGAACTGACCTGGCACGCACAGCCAGACTTGGTGTTCTAAGGGAAATGCAACAATTTCAAAGAATACCAACATCAAACAAGGTCACTCTGTCACCAGGATATGAAGACAAAAATAAGACTACTCTGGAATCATATCTGAACACAGACAAAAACATGAACATCACCCAAACCACAAAATGCTCAAACATCTTCCTATCCTGGCTAATATGAAGGATTGCTGCTTCTTTATCAATTACAGCTTTAGCCTCACTCCATACCTCTCGCCTTTTCGTTAAGATTTTAAATATCCAATTGCAGAATTCCCAGTCCTCCTGCTTCCTGAAGCACCCAAGACGAAGCAAAGCTTTGCTTCCTTGAACTCTTCCCCGAATCACCTAACATCATCTCGAATCTTCTAAGTCCTTTCTAACAACCTCTTACAGAGAGCCCCATCGTTCCCTAGGACAGGCATTCTCCATTGCAGGGACTTAATAAGACCAACTTTGTTCAACTAGAGGTACGGTCCTGGCAGTCTTTGACTAGAAGGCATTGACAGTGTTTAATAAATTTCACTGAATAATCTATTATTAAATGTCATGTTTGTAAGCACATACGTAAGTACCTAGAAATTACAAAATAAAATTTGAACATTAAATCCACATCTGTTGATACATACAATAGTAAAACCAATGACACACTGTCATGTTAAAGAGTACGTGTGTAGTATAATGCTATTTGATAAAATATATAAGACCCCCATATATGTATCTATCCAGTGTGTACACATGAACAAAAAGAAAAGCGTGGAAGGACACACACCTGGCTGTAAAATTCGTTATCTTACCATGCAGGACTAAAAGGAGGAGATAATTAGCTTTGCCTTTATGCATCTTTGTGCTATATTGTTTTACCTCGTCTACATTCATTTTCATTAGAAAAAAATGTTTCATCACAGGTGGAAAACTACAGCTTCTCATCTTTCACATTTCAGTTTCAATGTTCACTTCCAAAAGGCCTTTCGGCTTAAAACGAAGCTGTGTAGTGGCCAAAAGTATGCACAGACTGTCTTGGTTTGACTCCTGACTTTATTGCTGACTATTATATCATCTCAGGCTAGTTTATTTTTTTCTTCTTTAATTTTTTAACTAATACATAATAATAGTACATATTTACAGGGTATGTGTAATATTTGGATTACATGCATATGATGTGTGATGATCAGAGTATTTAGGATATCCATCACCTCAAACATTTATCATTTCTTGGTGCTGGGAACATCTCAAATCTTATCTTCCAGCTACTTTAAAACATACAATAAAAAATAAAATATACAATAAACTGTTAAGTATAGTACCGTGCTGCTGAACACTAGAGCTTATTCCTTCTACCTAACTGTATGTCTGTATTCATGAACCAACCTCTCTTTATCACTCCCTGTCCCCTGGGCTAGTTTCTTCATCTCAGGGTCTGAGTTTCCCCATCTTCAAATAACTGCACAATTACATGCAATGGGATTAAAATAATACCTTACCTATATGAAGCCAATAAATATTAGCTGCTTTACATAATAACAGAATATGATCATTTCTTAACCACTCTTTCTTGGTAGATTCTCAATACCTGGATTGTTCTCTATTATGGAATCATTTTTATTCCTTCATAACACTTTACTAAACTTATAACTTACATATTTACCTTTTTTACATTTGTCTTTGTTTTTTTTTTTTTTTTAGCTACACCTGCTGGAATGGGACATAGTTACCTCATTAATAGTTGTCTCTCCCACTAGGATATAAGCTTATAAAAAGAATGGATTATTTTCTTTTGTTCTATACCAAATACCCAACACTTAGCTTAATAGTTGGTTCATACAAGACACTGTATTTCTTGAATAAATGGACATCAGTTGAATCTAATGTCCACAGCATTTTCTGTCTAATGGGAATATAAGGCTACACATTCTTTTGCACAATTAGCAAAAAAATGAATGTCTTGCCACCGGTTTTGAAAATGACAGAGGTAGCCAACAGCAATGGCGGAACAAAAAATTTATGTTGCAGTAAGCTCATTTTTAGAACTTGCCAATTTAATAGGCAAAATCTCTAAATGTATTCAAAATGCTTTCACCGAAAGGCCAATCGGCTAACAGATGCACCCTATAACTTTTCTCCGGTTACAGACACACTGTATGAAAGCAACGACAGTGGCCATGCTGCCCAAGGCTACTTCTTATCCTCCAGATATGACACAGTAAGTTCCTGAATGTGGCCCCTCCCATGGTTCTCCTATCTCCAGCCCCTCTTTTCCTCCTCCCACTTAAGTCTCCGGCAATGATCATCCCTACGCAGTCCCCAGAGCCTACCCTGCTGCTGACATTCCTGGGCCTGGGTGGCAGCCCTTTGCCCCCTCCACACAGAGGCCTAAGTGGTCCTCCTGAATTGTGTCTTCTTACGACCATTCTGTGCTCAAAACACCCCAACAGTTGTCCTCTCACTCAAAATAAAATCCCAGATCCCTACCATGGCCGACAAGGCCCTGCTTGATCTATTCCACCCCTTTCCCACCTCCCTAAGCTCAACTCTTCCTGCTCCTTCTCCTTGACTCTGCTCAGGCCACAATGACTTTCCGTACATATGTCACCTGGTCAGAGCTTCTCTGACCACCACGTATAAATGGTGTATAAAACAGCCCTCTCCCCTCTACTATATCCCCCTCTTCCATGGCCCTACTTTAAAGGTCTTCCTTATAACACCTAGCATCACTCCACATACCACATACTTTGTTTTTGGTCTGCTTCCCCTAGCCAAACAAATGTAGCTCAATAAGAATAAAGACTATCTCTGTTTTGTTCACTGCTGAATCTCCAGCACTTAGAGAAGTGCCTGGTACACCACAGAACCCAGGATCGGTAGAATGAATGGACATGCCCACGCTGATCCAACTACCTGGAATGCCTGACCAACGTTAACATTCTTAACAAGCCAAAACACATCCTTCAAAACCCCACTCGCGGGTCACCTTTAAACTACCTTATGTATATATATGTATGTATGTATGTATGTATGTAGTTATTTTTATTAAGACAGGGTCTGGCTCTATTGCCCAGGATGGAGTGCAGTGGCACATTCACAGCTCACTGCAGCCTCAAACTCCTGGACTCAACTGATCCTCCTGCCTCACCCTCCCTGAGTAGCTGGGACTACAGGTGCACACTAACACACCCAGATAATTGTTTACATTTTTAACTTTTGTAGAGACAGGTCTTGCTATATTGCCGAGGCTGCTCTTGAACTCCTAGCCTCAAGTGATCCTCCTGCCTTTGCCTCCCAAAGCACTGAGATGACAGGTGTGAGCCTGCATGCCCGGCCTTGAACTAATGTATTAAGGGCTGTCTCTCTCCTTCATTCTTATATCCCCAGAACCTATTACAGATCTAGAACAGGTAGAAACTTAATAGATAACTGTCAAATTGAATAACTGCATAGGTATGCTAAAGATACCTCTTCTGGAGGACTTTGCCCACCCACAGCCCCTGCTACTCTCAACAGCCATGTTCTCTAGCATCAGCCATACCCAGGGATGGGCATATGATCTGTGGCATGAAACTGTTGAAAAAGATAAGCTGGGCCAATCAGACTCCTATCTCTAGAACTGGGAATTAGAAACCAGAGACTGGGCCAATCAATACAGGTCACGCATAAAATGATACAGTTCTGAGACATCCAATCAGCAAAGAGAGAACACAACAGATATGAACAGAAAAGAGACTCCTCCTAAGTAAGAGAACAAATGTGGCCCCTAAAAGGAGGTCAGGGCTGCAGTGAGCCAAGATCACACCACTGCACTCCAGTCTGGGCAACAGGGCCAGACTCTGTCTCCAAAAAAAACAAAAAACAAAAAAGTTGCCCCAGAGAGATGTAGAAAATGGAGCTACCTGGGATCCTGACTTCTGACTCTCATTCAATCCCATAATCTCCTTTTCCTTGAAGTAAAAGATTTAAGTTTCTGTTCTTTGTCTTCTAAACAGTCCTGACAAATACAGCAGCACATAAAATGGAGAAACTGACAGTTCTTGAGCAAAACCAGGAAGAAGGGGATGGCACATTCATACATGATCCTATAAAAATTAATCTGGCAGTGTACGTGACCCAGACTGGAAAAAAACACAAAGAATCAGGGCCCTAGATGCCAGTCGAGGAACCACCAGACAGACAGTACAATATAAAATCCCCAGTATTTGAATTTTCTGACCTACCAAAATATCCAGAAGAGATATTCTGGATACAAAGATAAAACTAACTATGTGACTGGATGGAAAAGAAAAGAACAGGTGGAAGATGACCAGATGCCCGGCATAGGTGACTGAAGAATGGAGCGGCCCTTAACAACAACAACAACAAAAAAAAAAAAAAAAACAGGAGAAAGAGTAGACTTTCCTCTACTTAGTTATGCCTCCTCTCTTCCCTCCCACCACCCCAGCTGGGTGAATGGGGCTATGGGGTGGTTTGGCCAGGCTGAATTTGAAGTGTCCCAAAAGAGCGAGGTTGGAGAAATCCACCCAATACTTGGAAAAATACATCGTTCACACTGTGTGTGAATGATCTGGAAAATTATTCACATAAAGGGTGTAGAACAAGGATTCTCAAACTTGTGTGCATCAAAATTATTTGGGAAGCTGGTCAAATACACATATCCCTTGAGCTCCTCCCCGGGAGAATCCCATTCCCTAGATCTGGGGTGGTGTCCAGAAACTGACATTTTAACTAGTACCCCAAAATGATTCTGATGAAAGTAGTCCATGCTAGTAAAGCTAGAAGAGAACAAAGAACACACCTGGCCACGGCATTTCCCAACCTGGGCTCTGCACTCGGCACACCACGGTGGTTTAAAAAGGTCTGGTCCTCAGTGTTGTCAAAATGTGGGCAGGAACGAACCTGAAGGGGTGATTCCCGAGCCACACCTCAAGCCGAAGGAATGGGAATGTCTAAAACGCTAAGAAATCTACATTTTAAACAAGCGCCCATAGGGAGCAGATACGACTGCATAAATAGTAATTCAAAAAAAAAATTCTTCATCGGTTTAAACCTGTCAACTTGAAAGAATAAAAATTTCAACATTACAAAGTGATGAAGAAATTATTTCTCTATAAATAAATCTTGGAGGGGTGGAAATCAATGGCTTGCACTATTTTGCCAGGCGTTTAACAGCCTGCACAGGACAATGGAGCAATGGAGCCCACGATAAAAGCAAGGGAGAAAACACCACCTCTAGGCCCGTGGAAGCCTGGGAAGAGGAACCTAGAACGGTTAGCGGTACCAGCTAAGGGGGCTCTCAAGGTGGTGGATGTGCCAGAGGCTGCTTGGCAAAAGGAAAAAAAACGGTTTTACCAACAGCCTTCACCCCAACCCACCCAAGGGGCCCCGAGGAGACAGACCACCTGAGACTCCAAGGTCGGAGACCTTCCGGGCGCTCCAGCAAAAGCGGACTCGCCCCGAAAGCCGGGGCCCGAGAGTCTGGGGCCCGCGCCAGGCCCTCCCCCGGACCCCCGTCCCGAGCTCGCCCCTCCCGCGCACTCTCCAGCTATCCTACCTCCCCGCCCGGCTCCCCCCGCCCGGCCTCGCCCCCATCTCCTCCCCAGTCCCGCGGCAAAGCCCCGCGACCGGCCTCCACACTGACCGTCTCCCAACCTGGTCCTCGGCTCCGGCAGAACGGGCCCACTTGGCTGCAGGCGATGTTAGAGGACGGGAAAGCAAGAGACGGCGACTGCAAGCGTGTCGCCCTCACCACACCCGGCGGCCATATTCTTCCCTCTCGGCGAACTGACAGATCACGTGCCCTGGGTAGGGGCGGGACTCCGGATTGTCACGCCCCCTGGGCGTGAAGGGGAGGGGCGGAGAGCAGGCGGGGCTGGAGGAGCCGCGGGGCGGGGACACCCGGGACCAGCGCCCTAGGCAATGTTTTTCACTGTCATTGTCACTCTTATTACAGTTAATTTATTATCCCTATTTGCCATTATAATCAACCTTATTCAGAGAAATAAACATCAATTATAACTTCAGAAGACACTGCACAGACATGAGAAGTGAAAGCCGGCTCAGCAGCCTTCTTCCGGATCCGGGAGCGAGACCTCCGCCTTCCACGGGGCCTGTGGTTCATACTCCCGGCCTTCCAGGTCTCCCACCACCTCCCCTCACCTCCTTCAGCCTCCACATTCCTAGGCCTTGCTGCCAATAAGCGTCAATCTTGATTTTTGAAAAAGTCCAAGGATGATGACGCTGCACCTACCGATGTGTCAACCTGCAACTCGGGAAAAAGCCAGTAAGGAGCCTGACTTCATCAGAAGTTGGTGCGGACTGGGGACAATGGCTCACACCTGTAATCCCAGCGCTTGTGAGGCCAAGGCGGAGGATCACTTGAGCTCGGGAGTTTGAAACCAGCCTGGGCAACATGGAGAGACCTCGTCTCTACAAAAAACAAAATACAAAACTGCAAAACTTAGCCAGGCGTGGATGGCTTCATCAGAAGTTGCCAGCGAGGAGCATGGACGGCTTCATCAGAAGTTGACGTGACCCTTGTAAGCCAAAACTAAAATCCCAAGGCCTCCCAAACGTCTGCATGGACCCCTCTTCTCTGCCAAGGGCATTCCAGAGTTAACCTTAACATCTAGTTCAGGCCATGATGGAAGAGAGAGTCAGGCCTCTTTATATCCCTCCAGCATTAACATCAATGCAGACATGAAGTCTGGCAAGAAACATTGACAGTCTATTCCCTCTGAAGCCTGATACTTGAGGCTTCACCTGCATAATAAAACCTCGGTCTTAAGAAGTAAAGTTTTAAAAAGTAGAAAGTAAACCCCTTCTACTGATAACAATTCTTTCAACCAATTGCCAATCAGAAAAATTTTAAATCTACCTATGACCTGGAAGCACCCCCTCCCTTCGAGCTGTCCCGCCCTCCAGATGGAACCATGTAAATCTTACATGTATCGATTGATGTATTATGCATCCCTAAAATGTTTAAAAGCAAGCTGTACCCTGACCCCCATGGGCACATGTCCTTAGGACTGCCTGAGAGTATGTCACGGGTGCTCCTTAGCATTGGCAGAATAAACTTTCTTAATTGACTGAGACTGTCTCAGATATTTTGGGTTCATACCCTCCTGAAACAAGGCGAGAATACTCTCACACATACAACGAAGCCCTAAATGGTGTGATTTCTTTGGTAATGGCTTTGCTAAGGGCAGCCACTGTTGTAAACAGGGTGGGGTGGGGAGGGGGTGTTGGGGGTATGGTGAGATATAAGGATGAAGTCGACCTTAGAGTAGGGGAGAGAACAAGGACACAGGTTAAATGTGCCTTCTTTAACACAGCCTTTCTGAGTCCCGACGCTGTCCCAGGCACTGTGCAGTACGAAGGTAAGCACGGAGAATGAAATGGCCAACTCTGTGGGGGTCCACTAGGAAGGTTCACAAAAGAGGGGACCCCCTCAGCTGTATCTTAAATAGAATTTGCCCATCACAGTCGGTTGAATGGGGTTAGGAAGAATGTCCGGGTTGGGGAACAACACTTTGGAAAAGAACGGAGATGAGAAGGAGATGAGAAGAATGGAGATGAGAAGGCCCAAAGTTCCAGGAACTATAAATATTTGCCAGCCTTGGGGTGGGAGTAGCAGTGTGGGAGGGGGCAGGAGACAGAGCAGGGCCAGCCTTTGAAAGGCCTTGCGTGTTAAGTACCACTTGGGAGTTTGTTCTGGGGAAACAGAAGGCCACTGAAGAGTTTAATGAAAGAAGTGGCATTAGCTGGCAAGTTTGTGGAGAAGTGGTTAGCAGGGCCACTGGGTTAGCAGGGCCACTGGGTCAGCAGGGAGAGTTGCTGAGAACTATTGGGATAGTCCTGGTTGGGAGCTCCGAGGCCTTTAAACAGATCCCTGGGATGAAAGTGGCCACAGTCAGGTGTGATTAAATGACCATTTAATCAGGGGGAAGATGACTTCCAACTTCCTGTTTTGGTGGTTAGGGATGGAGCCAGGGCTCTGAAACTAGTGCTGCAGGGGGAAGGGTGGGTGGGAGGGGTATGGATGAGTCCAGTGGGAACAGAACTCTGCAACCTCAACAGTTCATGGGAGGTGGAATCTGAGAAGGAGCCACCAGAAGAATAGGATAGAAGCCCAGGAGAAGAAATATTTCCAGGAGGGATTCCTAAACTGTGCTACCAAGAGAGGGAGGGAAGAGGATGAAGGAGGACAGAAAGAGGACTAGGGGAAGCGGTGGGAGGTTTAGGGGCGCTTGGGTGGCTGGAGGAAGACAGGGGAGGACAGAGGGAGGGGTGGGA
>NW_012118821.1:4802530-4827956 GCF_000951035.1 Colobus angolensis palliatus | reverse complement strand
AGGATGTGGGGGCAGAGGGTGGAGGAGGCGGTGGGAGGATAAGAGGAGGATGGAGGGGATTGAGGGAAGCAGCTGGAGACCGAGGAAAGATGGGGTTGGGGGGTGGTGGGAAGGGTAGGGAATGCTGGGGGAGGTAGCCTTCTATTTCCATAAGACAAAGTCAATACTCTTCTAATCCCTTCAGTGGACTTCTGTTTCCCTAAAACGAATTCCCAAATATACTTCACACTCAAGGCCCTGCAAAGGCTGGCCCCTGCTCTGTCTACTGCCCCCTCCCATGCTGCCACCCCAGCCCGAAGGCTGGCAAATATTGACAGTTCCTGGAACTTTGGGCCACCCTCCTTCTCATCTCTATTCAAAGCATTGTTCCCCCACCCGGACATTCTTCCTAGCCCCATCCAACTGATTGTGATGGACAAACTCTACCTCAGATACAGCTGGGGGGGGTCCCCTCTTTTGTGAACCTTCCTAGTGGACCCCAAGCAGAGTTGGTAACTCCATCCTCCATACTTACCTCCTTACTGCACATTGCCTAGGATATGGTCAGGACTCAGAAAGGCTGTGATGATAACGCACATTTAGCCTTGTCCTTGTCCTCTCCCCTACTCTAAGGCTGGCTTCATCCTTATATCCTACTGATATGGTTCGGCTCTGTGTCCCCACCCAAATCTCATCTCGAATTGTATTTCCCATAATCCCTGGTGTCAAGGGAGGGACTTGGTGGGGGGTGATTGGATCATGTCAGCGGTTTCCCCCATGCTGTTCTCGTGATAGTGAGTGAATTCTCACAAGATCTGCTGGATGTATAAGGGGCTTTTGACCCTTTTGCTCGGCACCTCTCTTCCTGCAGCCATGTGATGAAGAACGTGTTTGCTTCCCTTTCCGCCATGATTTTAAGTTTCCTGAGGCCTCCCCAACCATGCAAAACTGTGAGTCAATCAAACCTCTTTTCTTTATAAATTACCCTGTCTCAGGCAGTTCTTTAGAGCAGTGTGAAAACGGGCTAATACACCTACCATACCCCCAACTCCTGACCCACCCTGCCCTGTTTACAACAGTGGCTGGCCTTAGCAAGCCATTATTGAAGAAATCACACCATTTAGGACTTCACTGTACACATTGGGGTATTCGCTCCTTGTTTCATGGGGGGCACACCAACTTCTGTGTCTGTCTGTTTGTTTGTTTGTTTGTTTGTTTTGAGACAGGATCTTGCTCTGTTGCCCTGGCTGAAGTGCAGTGGTGTGATCTCAGCTCACTGCAGCCTCGAACTCCTGGTGTGATCTCAGCTCACTGCAGCCTTGAACTCCTGAGCTCAAGTGATCCTTTCACCTCTGCCTCCTAAGTAGCTGGGACTACAGGTACTTGCTGGCTTTAGCCTCAGTTGCCAGGTTGACACATAGGTGGTGCTTTTCAATGGTTCCCAACCTATGCACATCGCAATCATCTTTTTAAAATCACCTTTTTAAAAATCAAGATGGACACTTACTGGCCACAAGTCCTAGGAATGTGGATTTTAAAAGTTCTCTCCAGCTGATTCTAATGAAACACCTGACAGACTTGGTTTCGGTTCCATTGTGTCCAAATCAGTGATTTCAAATACAAACTTCCCTTTTTAAGGTCAAGCAATGTTTGGAGGACCCACAAAGGACAGCAGGTGTCCTTCTAGTCACCACCGATTGTGAAAGCAACACGGGAGTTGCAGTTTGTGTTCTCGCAGGGATCGATAGCCCCAGAATGGGAAGCTGTGCTCCAAACATAAGGAACTATGTGAATAGTCAGCAAGGCACTTGACAGCTTTTCCTGGTGGGTTTGCAGACACGGGAAATGTGGGTTCTCTATCAGCGGTTGGTCACTGAAAGGGCTCACTGCAGTGTGCTGGTTAGTGAAATGATGACCCAGGAAGATGGGGCTCCTGAAGCCTTCGCCTCCCCCATCAAGCTCCATTTTGAGAAGGGCCACCCTCATTCTAACCCCCACCCCACCTCTCTACCCCACCTCACACCCCAAACCCCCTAGTGCCTCTGCCCTCGTAATTTCTGTAACTCCATTCCTCTACAACAAGCCCAGGAGACTGGCTTTAAGCAGGTCCAGGCTCATGCCTAGGCCGAGCTCTGCCCACCGGGTGTGAGCCATGCTGGGTGTGAGTGAACCTGCACAACCGAAACACGTCTCTTGGAGGAACTCGGAACACAACAGTAAGCAAGGCAGGAGGAGAGGGAGGGAGTGCTGGGCTCTCCAGCTTGGGTGGTCCAAGCACTGCTGAACTATACTGGGGGTTCTCAGTGAAGAACTCTGCAAATGTCCATCTCAGAAGACATGGGAGGTTCAGTCCCAGACACTGATAAGAATATGCCCACGCCACCTGAACTTCCTGCTCCTCTCCCCAGCAAAGAAAAATCCCTGAGAATATACAGCATACAACTTGTTCTTTCTTAGGAATGTTTTGGAAAGCAATCCAGATAACAGCCTGGAAAGAAGTTATTGGAAACAGGCTCGGCTATAGCCACATTTTGATGGAGGAGAGGAGGATCAGATGCCAGGCGTCTCAGGGGGCGGATGATGGAGAGCTGGCAAAGAGAAACCCTAGCCCCTTCCCCCTCTGCAGATCTGAACTGGAGAGGGGAGACCCTTGGTTTCACTACTTTTGCTATTATACTGGGCCAGGCATTTAATTACCAAAAATGATAATTTGTAATGACTAAAAGTGGCAAGATAACATTTTATGATGTAAAAGTGACAAGAAAAATTATGAAAATTATGAGACCTACTCAAAATTCCTCTAGGGACAGGAGCAAGAGCTCTATAGGCCCAGGCATTCACAGGAGCGGTCCTAGGAAAAGGCAAGTTTCTTTGCAATTCTGCTGTACTGCATTCACCTGTCTCAAATGATGGCAACATTAGCCCAGGCGTGGTGGCTCACATCTGTAATCCCAGCACTTTGGGAGGCTGAGGCAGGCGGATCACCTGAGGTCAGGAGTTCGAAAACCAGCCTACATGGCAAAACCCCATCTCTACTAAAAATACAAAAATTAGCCAGGAGTGGTGGCATATGCCTGTAATCCCAGCTACTGGGGAGGCTGAGGCAGGAGAATCACTTGAACCCAGGAGGTGGAGGTTGCAGTGAGCTGAGATTGCACCTCTGCACTCTAGCCTGGGTGACAGAACGAGACTCTGTCTAAAAAAAAAAAACAAAATTAAAGTGATGGTGACATTTAGTAAATTATATCTATTTTAATAACAAATATGTCCTCACTCATGCCAAATGCTCTTTATTTCTTTCATACTTATGAGCTCTAAAACTCATATTTTACAAAGATATAACTATTCAAAGTATAACAAAGATTATTTCTCCTCAGTTTTGTTTCAAATATATCCCTCTTTCCACATTCTTTGATAAACCATTCTCATGGTTCCTGGAGCCTAAATCTTTTTGGCAAATTCATCCCCAGGGTTTCACTCCAGCAGAATTACTCAAATCAGTTTAAGGGTCTGGCTTCTCGACTTGCTCTGTGGTTTTGATGTAGAGGGAAAAATAGGAGTTATCTTTCCATTCCTCACCACTCTCCCCATCAAGACTATAATTTAATCGCCCTTTCATCTTTTTTACCAGTATCAGCACACTGAGATGATGATTTCAGCAGTCCAGGCTTCAAGTTCACGGTAATTACATTTTCCATAGAAGTCTGAAGATGTTTTGCATACCATATTGCTTTCAAAATTGTTCTTCTGTGATTATAAAAGGAATATGTGTTCATTATAAAGAATTTGGAAAATACGTAACAGTTTGAATACTGCTCCCCTAATCTTATCACTCTGACTTCTTAAACAGAGATTTAAAAAATAATTTTTATTGACTGGGTGCGGTGGCTCAAGACTGTAATCCCAGGAGTTTGGGAGTCTGAGGTGGGCAGATTTGAGTTTGAGACCAGCCCGGGCAACATGGCAAAAACCCCATCTCTACTACAAATACAAAAATTAGCCAGGCGTGGTGGCTCATGCCTGTAATGCCAGCTACTTGGGAGGCTTAGGCAGGAGAATCACTTGAACCCGGGAGGTGGGGGTTGCAGTGAGCCAAGATTGCATCACTGCACTCCAGCCTGGGCAACAGAACAAGACTCCCTCTCAAAAAACCAAAACAAAACAAAACAAAAACCATAATCATTATTAACCCAATTCATTATTTTACAGACTCATCCTTGGAAAGGGGAGGGGTGGGAAGGATGCTCCTGAGATGTTATTTTTGCGGGGTGTGATGTTGTCAATGTCACTTCTCTTGATATCTTTGCCAGCTGCCTCCCTGACCCCTTTGATCAGTACGATCCTTCTACAGAAAAAATACGTAGAAGGAAGTTTGCTTAACTCTAGGATGGCAGCAGAAAGAAAAGGAGTACACAAGAGGACAACGTTTAGAACAAATATGAGAGGCAAGAGAAGAGGGGCAAATGCACGATCCTGTGTTCAAAGGCCCAGTTCAAATGAGGAGACATGGAAAGCAAGAGACAGAGACAGGGAGAGACGGTTAGAGGACAAAGAAAGTGATAGGTGAATTACTTGTTGTCTGCAGATCACATTCATCAGTTCATGTGAAAAGATGTCGGGTTTCAGTGGCGTTTCACAAGCTCAACATACAGGGCAGACCAGGTCCATGTTGCCCACCCACTGCCTGGCCACAGCTGCTTTACACTCTAGAGCTTTTTGCTTTTATTATTATTATTATTATTATTTGAGACAGGGTCTCACTCTGTCATCCAGGATGGAGTGCAGTGGTGCTATCAGGGCTCACTGCAGCCTCAACTCCCCCAGTTCAAGCGACTCTCCCACCTCAGCCTCCTAGGTAGCTGGGACCACAGGCATGCATCACCACGCCCAGCTAAATTCTTTTTTTGTAGAGATGGGGTCTTGCTATGTTGAGTTGTTTTCATCACCAAATTCTTACTCATTCATAGAGACGGAAGACTCAGAGTTGTTCTTCTTGAGAGTACAATCTCATTAGTGAGACAGGTGATATACTAATGGAAGATATTATCAGTACAAGACAGCATAAGTAAGAACCGAGGAAGTGGCAGCTCAGAAGAATGAGTGGCCTCTGGGGTTAGGAAGAGTTGAGTAAAGGCCCTCAAACAGCGGGAGAGGTCTGGCAGGGGTCAGGTGAATGATAGCAACCATAAGGTGAAGTGGGCACCACATGGCCAGGAGTTCTGCTCAGGATGGCTGTCCAACCCCACTGGCTCACAGTCTCAAACCGAAATTCCTTTTAGGGCAACATCAAGTTAGCAAGAGGTTCAGTTCCTTCCTCTCTTTCTTGAAAATCGGGACCTTTGCTCATTTCCAGGGTCTTGGCATCTCAGCCAGTGTAAGTTGGCACCTTGAATCTCCATTAACCTCCAAAGCCAGAGTTCACTCACAGCACAGATTCCCATGAAAGGGAACAAGAACTGGAATAGAGACAGTTAATATTGTCCATTCAGTCCACTGGTGCATTTTTAATCCCTTCAACTCTATGAGAACTATGGGTTAATATTAATTTTATTGTGCCAGAAAAAATTTGTAATTCGGATCTGCTAGTTAGCATGTTTTGAAATTTCACCTACCTCCTATCTTCATCATAAAATTCAGCTTCATTTTATCATATGTTAAATGATGAAACCATTTTTTCTTGCTAAAGATATATTAATAATTTAGGTCAGCATGTCATTTAGCAGCAGCAGCTTCAGTTTATCTTATTGATGATTGAGTGGGGAGGATGTGCGGCAGATGGGATGAGAGAAGGTATTAAATCTTCTTCTAGGAGAAGGGAAAGCAGAGTGAGTGACATGGGCAGAACAACCTGGCACTGCTAGGCACTACTAAGGTGAAACTAGGCAGCACGACGATGTCAGCCACCCAGGTGCAGGAGCAGGTGCAGCACAGGATGCCAGTGTATTTCAGGAGGACAGGCTTAGCTTTGTCAGGTGAAGCTGATGAAGGGAAACAGGAAGGACTTGAAGGGATATGCAACTGATGATTAGAATTTCAGACCACTGAGTCTCAGTGGGGTCCTCAGTAGGACATGAACTAAGATCAATGGCATAGAAGTATGCTGGTGAGCTGATAGAGTCTGGATACTAGAGGGGGTGAGATGGAAAGCTGGGAGGCGGTCGAGAATAGAATGCTTGAAATGAAGACTACTGCTAACAACAAGGTCTAAAGCATGTCTATTGGTGGCTTACGTAGAAAGGGGGGAAGATCACTGGAGGATTGCAAATCAGGGAACTGAGAGGCCAGGGTGTTGGAAGGTTTTCTACAGGGATACTGAAATCATTAAGAATCATGTGTTGTGTTGAAGAGAGTGACAATAACCAGATTCTAATATTTTCTAGTAGGGGGCAACCCAGAAAAGTCCGTAGATGGTGGCAGCAAGGAGGAATGGGAGGTTTGATGTCAGCTAGCCTAAGCTGGACTCTGGCATCTTGGGAAGGAAAAAGAGACAGTTGTTTACAGATAACACGGAGGAGGAAGGATAGTGCCTGCCTCCTCTACAGGCCCAGTGATGAAAGGGTTGAGAGAGAAACTGTCACTTCAGAGGACTACAAGAGAAGCTATGTCCTCAGGTGAGGTGTGGGTTTTCATTAGACCAAAAGGTGAATGGTAGAGTCTGAGGAAACGGGGATTGTTTTGGTTTTGGTTTTACTGGTCATGTGCCATGAATTTCCCAGGACAGTGGTCGTGTTTGGCGGAGTTGGAGGCAGGGGTGGTGGATGGACTGCATAGAGCTGCATGGGGATAGCAAGGCTTCAATTTAAATTTTTTTTTTTAAGAGACAAGGTCTCACTAGCAGGCAGGCCTCAAACTCCTGGGCTTAAGCAATCCTCCTGCCTCAAATTAGGCATGACCTAGGCCTCATAGATCCCTATAGCTGGGATAGATGCCACCATGCCCAGCTCAATTTGAATATTAATAAAAGTGGAGATGATTTGGCAAACCTAGGTATATTGAATGCTATGACTACAGACAAAGAAGAAAAATAAAAAACAGTCCCCGTGTTTACAACAGCAGCATTAGGCTGATTGTTGAGCCATTCACACAGCAAGTTCCAACAGAGAGCACCGCCATCGTGTACTTAAAAAGCACTACCCACATTGTAGTTTATGGGTCCAAATTCCTTATGGAATAAAATGTCAGGAACACATGATTGCTGGTGCAACATTTCCTAGTTCTCCATCATTAGTCAGTTTTTCTGTGAGCAGACTGACTCAGAAAGTCAGATGATAAGTCAGACAGGCTGTTTCCTTATATTGGGTATATCCTGAATTATTCCACTGTCTACTTTTCTATTATTCTGGACAAATTCATTTTTTTTCTGTTTATTAGCCTGGAAAAAAAATATTCGGGAAAATACTGTGCACCAGGGTCAAGGAAGAGAAATACACATCATGGCCCCCATGTCTGGAATCTGCTTACCGCTTCAGTCTGCAAATGTAACTCTACAGCTCATTTTCTGTCTTGATGGGTTGGAGTGGGGTTCATGCACATGTGGCTTATTTAATGTGCATATTAACTGCATCTATCATTTTGCTTTTGTCCTCTGTTGTCCTTTTAATTAAACTTAGGTACAGCCTGGGCAACATGGCAAGTCCCCATCTCTATAAACAATTAAAAAATTAGCTGGGTGTGGTGGTGCACACCTGTAGTCACAGCTACCTGGGAGGCTGGGGTGGGAGGATTGCTTGAGCATGGGAGGTTGCGGCCACAGTGAGCCGTGTTCTTGCCCATGCACTCCAGCCTGGGTGAGAGAGTGAGACCTTGTTTCTGAAGGGGTGGCCTGCCCCTCCATGCCTGTGGGCGTTTCTCGTCAGGTGGGATGAGAAACTGAGAAAAGAAAGAGACACAAAGTATGGAGAAATAAAAGTGGGCCCAGGGGATCGGAGCTCAGCATACAGAGGACCCACATGGGCACTGGTCTCTTGAGTTCCCTCAGTATTTATTGATCATTATCTCTCTACAGGGGGATGTGGCAGGACAATAGGGTAATAGTGGGAAGAGGGTCAGCAGGAAAACATGTAAACAAAGGCCTCTGTGTCATAAACAAGGTTAAGAAAAGGTGCACTGTGCTTTGATGTGCATGTACGCAAACATCTCTGTGCATTAAAGAGCAGTATTGCTGCTAGCATGTCTCACCTCCAGGCTTAAGGCGGTTTTCTCCTATCTCAGTAAATAGAACATAGAAACCAAGACATTCTATTGCCTAGGGACCAGCAGGAGACAGATGCCTTCCTCTTTTACTAATCCTCCTCAGCACAGACCCTTTACGGGTGTCAGGCTGGGGGATGGTCATGTTTTTCCCTTCTCAGGAGGCCGTATCTCAGACTATCACATGGGGAGAAACCTTGGACAATACCTGGCTTTCCTAGGCAAAAGTCCCTGTGGCCTTCCGCAGTGTATTGTGTCTCTGGGTACTTGAGATTAGAGAATGGTGATGACTTTTAACAAGCATACTGCCTTGAAGCACTTTTTAAACAAAGCACATTCTGCATAGCCCTAAATCCATTAAACATTGGGCCAACACATGTTTCTGCGAGCACAGGGTTGGGGCTAGGGTTACAGATTAACAGCATCTCAAGGTAAAAGAATTTTTCTTAGTACAGAACAAAATGGAGTCTCTTATGTCTACTTCTTTCTACCTAGACACAGTAACAGTCTGATCTCTCTTTTCCCCACGTTTCAAAAACAAAACAAAAGATGTTCAGTGTAACAGGAAAAGAGAGGAACAAAATATGTTCAATTCAAAATGAAGTTCACAAAATTACTTTGTAAAATAGTCCCAGCTACTCGGGAGGCTGAGGCAGGAGAATGGCGTAAACCCGGGAGGCGGAGCTTGCAGTGAGCTGAGATCCGGCCACTGCACTCCAGCTTGGGCCACAGAGCGAGACTCCGTCTCTAAATAAATAAATAAATATATATATATGTATCTCCATCTTTTTATCTATCGATAGAAAAATGATTAGAAAGAAATGTACCGAAATGTTAAAGTTGTTTATCCGTGTTAGGACAATGGATCTATTTACTTGAATGCATTTTACTGCCCAGGTCATGCCTAATATAAACATCAGGGAGGGAGTCACCAATTTGTGTGTGTGGTGAACCGATTAATTCCTAATCTGAGGGTTTAGATGAAAAATATTTAATCATGTCTACAGGACACCTCAGTCTTAGTATTAAGCTTTTTTTTTTTTTGTCTTACTACAGATTTTCTAAAATTTATCAAATTTCACAACACTTTGTGGTTTGTGTGAATATGAAATGTATTTAAGAAGTATAGGTTATTTCAGTTTAGCAACTGTTTAACAATGACTGATTTTCTAAGTGATTCTGTTTATACCCAATTCCAATGTATGTGTTTTAAGTGTTTCTCATGCTTTAAACATAGCCTCCAGGACTTACACATGTTGACAAAACGGGGCTGGCTACCATGAATCAGTGTAGAGACTTTGGGAATTATATCTGCACGTCAACTATAACTAGTGGCTAGTAATGAAGGCCCTTGGCAATGGAGGTCCCGTAGCCAAGTGAATTCGGCTGAAGTAAACGTTAGATAATTCATGAATTTGTAGACTGTTCTACATTTAGTAGTCTATCTCCTTCTTTGGTTATGAAGTACTTTTTGACTTTCTACAAACATATATTATATATTAACAATGACAACACAGTGTGGTTAGTGTAAGGCACACGAGAATATTGAGCAGAGAACTTGTGTCTGGAAGGCTCAGGAAAAGTTGCCTGGAGAAAAACACCTTCTCTTTGAATGCCTAGGATGCATCACAGTGCTTGGAGCATAGTACAAGTTCATCGAACATTTCCTGATTAGTGACAAGGAACCCGAATCCTGGTGAAGAAGCTGGAGCCAGCCAGGGAAGAGGGGTGGGGAGGATGCGGGGAGGAGGGGAGTTCTGGGCAAATGGAGCAGCAGGCACACAGGCTAGGAGGCAGGAGCAAGCCAGACAGCTACTCCGCATGGCTGGAGGATGAGAGTGAGCACGTGTGTACTGGCAGGGCGGCAAATCAGAGGGAAACATGATGAAGCGAAGGCAAGCAGCTGCCAGACCACAAGTCTTTTATGTCACACTAAAAGTTTGCATTTATCACAAGTGTTTCAGAGTTTCACTTTTTTTTTTTTTTTTGAGACAGGGTCTCACTATATTGCCCAGGCTAGAGTGCAGTGGCGAGAACACAGTTCAACCTCCTGGGCTCAAGCGATCCTCCCTGCTCACACGGCTGAGTAGCTGGGACCACAGGCACACACTGCCAGGCCTGGCTAATTTATTTTTTGTAGAGGCAAGGTCTCACTGTGTGCCCAGGCTGGTCTCGAACTCCTGGGTTCAAGTGATCCTCCTACCTTGGCCTCCCAAAGTGCTGGGATTACAAGCGTGAGCCACTGTGCCCAGCCCAGTTTCACTTTTGAAGCAGGAGAATAAAAAATATCTTTAGAAAGATGACCACGTCCTGTATTGTAGAGAATGGACAAGGAAGGCATGACTGGAGGATGGAAGTCCGGTTAGGAAGCTGTTCCTATAAACTAGATGAACAATTGGGAGGGAGGGCAATGAGATGGAGTCGGTTATCCGGGGGGTGGACAAACAGGGCTGATGACGTCAAGATGGTACACAGGTCTCTGACTTGGGTAGCCACGGAAATATTCATAATTAAACAGTACACAGTTCTGACTTGGGTAGCCAGGGAAATATTCATAATTAATGAGATAGGGACTACAAGAGTTATCACAAGCTTTGGGGCTGATGGAATGAGATAATGGGTTTCGTTTTAGATGTGATGAGCTGGAGGTGCCTGTGAGTTTTGGATGGAGATACTTAGCAGGGAGTTGCATACATATTGATCAGATATGGGAAAGGGAGGAAGGGCTGGCGGGAGGGGAGTTAGGCAGACAGATGTGTGCTGGAGGGAGGATCAGCACAGAGGAGCTGTTAACAGTAGGTGTGTATGCACTGAGAGAAGGAAGAGGAGTCTCAGGAGAATGAAAATGATTAACCGGAGAGGCAGGAAGAGAAGTAAGGAAGAATCGTTACACAGAGCCAAGAAAATAACTTCAAGAAGAGCATTTGACTCGTCAGTATAGTCAAATGCTACAGAGATAAAGTGACATAAAGATTGAAAACCCTGAATTCAGCAACAAAGAGGCTGAAAATGACCTTTGTAAAAATGGTTCAGGAGAGCGTTGTGGACAAAAGGAACAGAGGTGGTGTTGCCTATTCCTCGGGGAAGCTCCGTTGGAAAGGCTGAGGGTTGCAGAATAGGTTGCCGTTCTTTTTAATTGGTTCTCCCCTTCCATGAAAGAGGCTTGATCCTAAGGCAATGTGAATGTAGTATTCTTCTTGAGGCAACTGACACATGCATTAAAAAAGGGTGGAGTGACAATCAGGATCTCAACTCTCCGGTCTCTGGTGCTGCGCAGCCAACTTTCCCAGTAATGGCTGAAAACAGCTGGCATCTAAGCTAAAATCCCAGGCCTGTCTTTTTAGGGCAGCTCTCATGTTCACCCCTCACAAAGGGATGGCACCCAGGGAATGGTCTCCCTGTCCCGGGCCACAGGGCATCCAGCTCCGCACTGCTGACCCATCAGGACCAGGGTCCCTGCTCACGGTGAGGCTCAGCCTGTGCCAAAAGATGCCACTGGGATCACTCAGGAGGATGTACCAAAAAAGAAGACTCAAACACAAAACAAAGCAAACTTGAACAACAGATACACAGTCAGAAAACAGAAAAGCTTTTACCAGGAAAGAGACATGCAGTATTTAAAGACTTAAAATCTGAGCTGACATCTGGCTCCAGCAACAAGCTGACTGAGCCAACACAACCCATCATGCCACAAAACACCGAGAAAAGCTATCGGAAATGTAACACAAAGTTCTGTTTTAAAATCACATAGCTAAGCCTACAAGAAAGGCAGCCAAAGGCAAAGCCTCCCCAAACAGGCCCTTGCGGACACAGCCGGTACCCCTGGGGAGGGAGGGAAGGCCGGGACAGGTGGGTATGCTGTCCTTACGTGCAACATCCTTCTCACGCGAAAAAAAAAAAAAAAAATTGAACCCAATGTGGCAAAGCGGTAACATCTGTTTAGTCTGAGGGTGGGCACACAAGTGTCTATTATATTGTTCTGTACTGAACTACCTGCGTGAAATATTTCATTGACGTTTTAAAAAATTGGCTAATTTCCTATTACTCCTTTTCCCAGTTGAGGGAAATGTTATTAAACAGATAGACATATTGTTGGTACATAATAGATCTAAACTTGCTTAACTCATTTATTATATTTGTGTGTAATAATTTATAAAATTCTTGGCGTAGCTTTTCTTTCTTCCTCTAACTCCCCACCTCCTCTTTCTCAGCTCAGGAAAAGCCTTCCCCAGGAGTCCAGGAGCCAGCTCCTCTGTGGAGCTCTCCCACACTCAGCTCTGGGTCCTCACTCCTCCTCCTATTGCCATGGCCCCTGGTGAATGCCTCCAATAAAGCACTGATGGTGGCACATGGTCACTGTTCACTAACTCCTTGAGGACAAGGGTAATGACTTATTCTCCTTACCCAGCACGTGGGTAGGAATTCTGAGTCTGTACTGCTTTTGGTCATGGCCCAATTTCAACATGGTCTTGAATCTCAAAATGGGGTAACTTAAATCTGGCATGAAATTCTAAGGTCTTCCAGAGAGAAAGCACTATGACTGTATGTTCAGCCTAGCATCTCTACACGAGAGTAAAACAGAGGACGTTTCCCTACAATTGTTCACAACAGCATAAAGGAAGAGCCCCCAGGCACGCTCCGAGTTCTTCTAGGTCTGTGATGGCACAGAAATTGAGTGTCTCACAGAGTCCCCGCGCTCTGCTTCCCAGCAGCCATACCCACGTCCTCCCACAGGAGTGCTGGGAACTGGCTAACTGCAGGGCCTGGGAGGTGGGCGTTCCCTTTCAGCTGAGCAAAGTCAGTATCTTCTTCGCTTGACAAGTCTGTTTTAGGAGAGAATATAGATACTATACACTAATTTAAGGTTGTTTAAATTACCTTCCAAAGTGTTTATAACATGACAATAGTTTCTTTTAAATAATCTTTAAGCAGCTAAAGAGTCAATGACTCTTTAGAATATTACTACCATATTGCTGAAGAATCCTTCAATAAAAATGACCATTAACTCTCGTAACAGAGCCAGTATTGTTCTATAAGTGGAATTAAAAGCCTAAGATATTAGCAAACACACACACGCGTATTTTTAAACTACTGTTTAATCAGTTGTAAAGACACACAAATTAGAAAAAAAAAACACTTATATGTAAGTTAAAAACACCTTTAAAACCCAGCAATAAGCCACCAGTACAGCTCTGACAGACTAGAAATGAGTGGTTATGAAATTAGCATATCAGTTTGACTGACACAGTGGGAGTTTTAATTTCCCATACATCAGAAACTAATTTATGAATCTGTTGAAAAATAACACTTCTTTAAAAAAATATTTCGGAATAATAAAAACAGAAAGTACAGAACACCACATTCTATTCTCAACTCGGGAAGGCAAATGTAAATACTAAATTCTGGCTGCTGGAGTTGGGTCTCTCCTCATGTTTGGGCGACTGAGGGCTTCACGACTACTAGGCAGAGATCAAGACACAACGTTTAAAGGAAGGCAGGAATGAAATCACACATTTTCACTCTGTATATGGTAGAATTTCTCACTTCCCCTGAATGATTTTTACTTTAATTTCTATTGCCTTCTATCATGCCCCTTCTGGTTCAGAGGAGCAGTCACATAAAAGTGACAAGATGGACAAGACTGGTTTGGAACACATTTGTGTTCAATGTTTGATTCCTTTTTCCTTGTGATAAAGTCGGAGGCAAATGTACTTCATTGATAAATCTGTGCACACAGAACCAAAAATACTTAAAATTGGGAAAGAGGCATATTTAAAAAGTCTGTCAAACTCTGAACATATATTTTTGTCCTATAATGCAAAAGGACAGGGAGGAATATTCAAATTGAGTTCCCAAGAAAATTAACCTAAAATAGTGAACATGAAACAGCTAAGACTCTAGTGAAAGGCAGTCAGTCACCTTTTCCATTTCAAACATGTTACTAAGAAACTGGTTAGTCATTTTACTTATGTTGCTCTGTAACTTTTGGTTTTTCATTGTAGTATTTCCCTTTCTTTTTAGTGTGCAATTTGATATAAAATGGCTGGAGAGATGGCTATGCATCACTGAGGAAGCTTCAGACAGTGGTTCTGCATGGGTCATTACACTGTAATTTATAGAATATATAGTCTTAGTGTTGTGTTTTTTCTTTATAAAAGTTGTACTTAAAGAGTTATCAGTTTTAAAGGCAAGACAAATTAGTTGGTGTAAAAACTGTGTATTTAGGCTGTGTTTCACAAAATTTCCCAGTCAATGGCCTGTGCAGCGTGTCAGTTCTTTATTGGGGTTTGCATAATGTTAAAAAACCTATTAAAATAAATCTTATTTTAAAACGTACAAAAACATTATTCAGCAGCCTACCAATTAAAATGTAATTGGCTGCAACCTTTGTACAAGAAAAGCCTCAAAAAGCAGCTTAAGCATTGATTATAAGAGCTTTCCTACAAAATACTTATGTGGAAAATTTCGTTTTAAAATTTCTGTTGTAATCAGAGTCTCTATAAATAGATTTGACATCCTAGTGTGGCAGAAAAACCCTGTAGAGACCCTCTAGGTTCTAATCTTTCACATTCAAATTTCAGGATGTACTTCTTTTCTTAAACACAAATCTTTTCCTTCAGCATTGGAAGCACGCATTGATAAAGAAACCCACTGTTACAAGGGCTGCAGAACAGAAATTTCAGCATCTAAGATGAGTGTATCAACGACCAGCCACTCATTAAATGCACACTGGGTTAAGTGCAGCAGTTTTATAAGGTATTGAGGGCAGTTAAGATTACATCTCACAGTGTTATTTAGGATTCTGCACCTATATTAAATCTGATGTATTAAATTTCAGCCAGGAAGAACTATTAATGCCTGGATAAAACGCCACAAAATACTAGCTTATATCTAAAACTCTGGACAAATTTTTAGCTGACACAGAAATAGTAGGCACTATTCTGAAACAATCAGTCTCTCAAGTAGTTTTTCTTTCAATTATAATGTAGAACTGTTAAAACCAATTAAGTAATAATTGTGAACAGTTGATAAGGAAACAAAAAAAAGTATAAATGTCCAGATTTGTTCATGAATATATAAACTAAATATTTACAAGGCATTACTTTTAAATAGGAAAGATTTTTGTCCTAAAACTGTGATCTAGTCCTCGAGTAAAAGTATACATTTATAATTATTCTAATGTCAAAAATTTTAAAGCTATTGTTTTCTGGAGTTTAAAATAAGGTGTAACTAAAGTAAATATGCTTTAAATATCCTTGAATAACTTTGAGATGTTGTATAGTGGTAAACCCTGTCCAGTAGTCAGTAATCTGTATAAAATATTTCAGAGCATATATCTTCTTCAATTTTACACAGCACAAACAGAAACCAACAAAGCAGAGAAAGCAAAAGGAAAACATGTTTTCTTCAGCAGAGACTAGACTATTTCATTATGAAACACTCATTGTAAGAGCTATTGCCAGTAGAAAAGTATGTTGCCATGTCTTCTGATTTAAGGGATTCAGAGGTTTCACTGTTATCATGACAACCTTTTGAAATGTCAGGGCTTTGAGCTCAAGGAGTACAAGTCAGTAACCATGACGATAGTGTGGACTGTGAATCTGCCCAACTCCTTGAATCCTACAGACCTTGCTAATGGCTCCATTCATGACACCCAACTGGTCCTGAACTCTTAGGATTAACCCATTTGCTTATGGCTGAGGAACTTGGGGTTTATAGGACAGGTGGCTCCTCCAAGTCTTAAGTCTCATGAAAGGCAGAACCAGAATGAAGATCCAGGTCCCCTCCCAGGTCAGGTAGTGCTTAAATGTGAGTTACCGTCACTTTCTAGAAACCTCCTTTCTACTGCACATTTTTCTTAAAAGTGGTATGTTTGGAAATCCTGTGTGTGTCACACATGGTGGAGACCAATAAATTTATTTTTGAATCAAATGGGCAGCAGTGGCTAATAAAAGAAGGGGTCACCAGACATTTTTGAAGCCAAATAAATCTTCTCTATTCTGCTGGATATTTCAGAAGCTAAATAAATTCCCCCAATTACCCTGAGTTGCAATAAAAATACTTATTTTAAAAACAGAACGAGCCACTTATAAAATGGTGACAGCTGAGGCATACCAAATTAAACGAACTCTGTTTCAAGAAAATGAAATTGAAGGATGAATAATAATTATTTTTGTTCATTTTTTCCCTGAGTAGTATATAATTAACCAAAAATTAAATACGATGTTGATTGATCATCTCTGGAGTGATTTCATGATACCTGAATAGTGGAAAATATATAACAAATATGCATTGAATCTGATTCTATTGATTTAAAAAAAAGCAAGCACATAATACAATGAATCCCGTTTCTATTTAACAGGAGTAGACGTACCAGTTTAAAATTCTTCTACTGTAAGTACTAGAAGCAAAATATTAATATTTGTGATTATTACTTCTCCAAACTAGAGGAGAGCTATCCAAAAACCATTTCATAAAAATAACTAGTTGATTCAGGGGTATGAAAATCAGTCAAACTGGACATGGAATTATTATCTTCAAAGGAACCGGAAAAAAAATCAAATATCTTGCTTTCTAGATGACGGTGCTAAGATTATATTCACTGAGCAAGAAATAGGTAACAGTGACTAAGGTTTACAGGCTGAGAAATAAAGTAAATTCAGGTAACAGAAATGTGAGTATTTGTAAGTGGCTAGATAGGCTGAACCAAAAAAAAAACCCAAAAAAACCACACACACACACACACACACACACACACAAAAACAAAACCCAACAAGTTTGTATTAAGCCTTCTTGTTTTCACTTATGACATGCCTGAACCTGTCTTTTATATTCTTAATTTGTTCACTTTCTCTTAATAGCAGTTGGATTCTCTGCAACATTAATGAAAATGATCAAACATTTTACAGGGCAGGTACTTTCCGTGAACATTCTTTCTATTCTCTCACATTAAACAGCTAGCATAATTTTTTTCTTTTTTTCTTTTGTTTTGTGTGTGTGTGTGTGTGTGTGTGTGTGTGTGTGTGAGATGGAGTCTTCCTCTGTCGCCCAGCTGGAGTGCAGTGGCGCAATTTCAGCCCACTGCAACCTCCGCCGCCCAGGCTCAAGCAATTCTCCTGCCTCAGCCTCCCAAGTAGTTGGGATTACAGGTGCGCACCACCACATCCGTCTAATTTTTGTATTTTTAGTAGAGATGGGGTTTCACCACGTTAATCAGGCTGGTCTCGAACTCCTGACCTCAAGTGATCTACCTGCCTCGGCCTCCCAAACTGCTGGGATTACAGGTGTGAGCCACTGCGCCCAGCCAACATAATTTCAATGCATGAGAAAACAGAGGAAATTTATTTAGTTATCGATCCTTTCCTGAGAAGGAATGGTAAGGTTAGCCTTATCAGCTGGAAAACACTTACTTTTAGAGAAATAAAAATAGATCAGGATATTTCTAAATTTCAAAAAAGACACATTCCCATTTTTGCTGAGACCTCAAAAGCTGCAAGTGCATTTACTTTTCCTTTCTTCTTTAAATGAAGTATTATATAGCATAAGCCAGATGGTTTGCCTTGTCCTTAACTTCATTTGCAAATTTGTTAGTGACCCCACCCCCCAGAAAAGAGAAACTCATCACAGAAAATTTGCATTTCATTAAAAATTTAAGGCAAAAAGTAAAAGTAAGCTCCATACATAGGTCAAATAAAGGTGAAGTCAGAAGGCTTTGCCCCCTCCCCTCCCACAGGGCAGGAGGTACCATCTGGGGCTGAGGCCACTCCACTGCCTGGCGTCAAATTCTACTCTCCTGCTTTCAGCTCCTGTGGCCACTACAGTCCTCTGTGGGATTGCAGGAGACACCTAGTAATCCAAGGCAAGATTAATCATGGTAAAAATGGCCCACAAAATAAAAGCACATTTTTCCACTTACAGAACCTGAAACTCATTTTAGTAAGAGATCACAGCAAAATTTTAATATGAGAAGAGTTTGAAAATGAATTTATATTATTCTCAAAAAATGTCACCTAGACTCAATGACTTTTAGTTTTCATGTCCCTAAAAGTTTCCCAAATATGAAGTAAATTGTCAAGGATAAGAAATTGATTAGCCAGATAGTAACCTACCTAGCGATTTCTCTTTCAAAACCTTTGAGCAACCTACCAATATTATTTTCAAAGCCTCTTTCTAATTCTACATAATTTATGCCTGATAAATTTAGTTTAGAAGTCCAAAGTATCACCAAGTCATTCCACTTTTTTTTTTAAGTCTCACATGATGGTGCAGAGCCCTGGCGTGGGGGAGAAGCGGCCTTGCAGAGCTGTGGCTCCACCCTGTGCATTCCACTGGAGGCCAGGCAGTGCTTCTTCATTCCTGCCTTCCTTAGTCACCTCTCTCTTTTAAGAAAAAGAATAAGCTTAAAGTATCACATTACCAAACCTTTCATTATGTTTTAAGAAATTCCTCCTGGAAGTGCTCTTTGACTGCACAAGGTAATTAAACTCTCCAGCAAAATCAGCTACGTATAATTTGGCGTCCATTAAATGTTTACAGTTTCACTGTGGATTGTAGTCATTTGACATACTTTAAGAAAACCCTTCAAATACTGAGATGTTTATTGCATTTTAAAAAATCCACATTCTTAAATATCCTGTTTCAAATTCCTCCTAAAATCCTTTACAGTACACAACATCAACTACTGCAATAGCGTTCTCACAATATTACACTTGAAAATACCATTTAGGAACAATATTTTAGGAAATAAGAGGGTTTAAGGCAAGACATTCATTTGGAAAAGTTAATTTCTCTCTATCATCCAGATTGACATGATTATTTTTCCACCTCTTCAGTGCCTTGGGATACGCAACGTACATTCAGCAACAGGGCACGCATGTGACCCTAGGACAAGTGCTGAGGCTGGGAGTACCCACGGAAATATGGAAATATTCTTACATAAGGCGTGGCCCACGGGGATATGGCATGGGAGGGCTTGTTTCACTCCATTTCCGATCTGGTGTACAGGAAATTTCTTATCTATAACTGTCCATTTCCCCCCAGTTAATCGCTTTTCCAACAAACTCAAACCCCTTGAAAAGGTGCTAAGATTGGTTTCTGTTAACATCAAAAAAAACAGCCCTCGGAGCCTTCCCGATCACTGCTTTAGTGATGAATGTCTCGAGGCTATTTCTTGATTCTGATTGCAAACATTGTTTGTTGTAGAAAAACTGTTCTGTCCCAAAGAATTTTCTCCTTCATCAAACTTTTTGGATTGTGAGAGCTGAATGTTTTCATGTGTATTCTTTCTTCTTTGAGTTTTTTTCACCGGCAACAACAATAATACTAAGATACCAAGAATGTGCAGGCAGTAATACCAGGAGCTAAAAGAAAAAGGAAAAAAGTTTATTCAAATGTGATAATAATTCTTAATAACTGCCCGCTTGTCAAAATGTCCCGTAGCCCACCTTAGGACGTATTTGTTTACTACATTACTACATTATTCTTTTATTTTTCCCCCTCAGGAGGAGAAACCTGATAGTGTAGGCCAGTGGGTATTTATAGCACTGGATAAACCCAGGCTGATTAGAAGCCTGATTTTCTAGATAGCATATTACATTCCTTTGTAAGGGTCACAAGGCCATGGTTAAACAGAATAGAAACAAAAAGGTACATATTAATATGGGTAGTCATCTGAAAATCTCCCCAATTCACAGAATCAAAAGTTGACTCAAGAAAGAAAATGTGGAGATAGTTAAGACTTTTACCAGTCTGGCCTCACCTGCTATTTACTGTCTAAGTTACAAATATTCCAATGAGGGGAGTGACAGAGAAGCAATATTGCTTCTTGATGGTTACTTTCATGAAGCAAAGAAAGGCCACATTATTAAAAATATTGAAAACATCATTTCTCAAATTATATAAATTGAATGTAACCTAAACTGTATCTATAGCTGTAAGTCCAAGTGATTCTGAACAAAGTACCTGGGATAGAAAATCTAACCAACAGCCCAATCACATTTTTAAACATGTACTAACATCGTTAAAATGGAAACTTTAGCAGGACTTACTTAACGTCTTCCTGTATAATTATTGTCATATTTGATTCAATAATTTTTTGACTATATACTCTGTGCTAAGTCATTCTAAATGCTAGAGTAATAAAGAATTTATAAAAGAATAAAGTTTTTGATCTCTAAAATATCACCATCTAATATGGGCGAGTGGAATTTGGTGGGCAGGGAGAGGAGATAAGTAGATTATAAAAATATAGAATTCGAGACAAGACAATTTCTATAACATACAGATCACCACAGTATCAATCAAACATAAAAGACACAGTGAAAAGGAACAAATAAAATATAATTTATTTTCCTTAGGCTGGGTGTGGTGGCTCATGCCTGTAATCCTAGCACTTTGGGAGGCCAAGGCGGGTGGATCACGAGGTCAAGAGCTCAAGACCAGCCTGGCCAAGATGGTGAAACCCCGTCTCTACTAAAAAAAAACCACAAAAATTAGCCTGGAGTAGTGGCGGGCACCTGCAATCCCAGCTACTTGGGAGGCTGAGGCAGAGAATTGCTTGAACCTGGGAGGCAGAGGTTGCAGTGAGCCGAGACTGTACCACTGCACTCCAGCCTGGGCGACAGAGCGAGATTCCGTCCCAAAAAAAAAAAAAAAAAAAAAGATAATTAATAATTATTTGGAAATAGCTAGTTTTTTCCCTAAAGAGGTTCAGGACAATTAAGCTAAGAAGTTTTCTGTTAAATTTAGGAGAGGTTTGAGGCAGTGGTTACCTGGCTGAATCACTCATCTGAGGGTTGAGTAGTATGAGTCATTCCACAGAGAGACACTGAGACTGCTTGGTTCAGAATTAAAAAGTAACTGATAATGCATTCATCAGCAGGAAATGTGGCTGTGGTACTATTTTTCCATTCTATCCAATAGCAAGAAACTTTCTTTTGAAAATAAAGTTATTCCCACTGACAAAGTTTTAGGAGTAACACTTACCTGTAAAACATGAATGACGGTTTTATAGAAAGAAGCACGAATGGCACAACTGTGTAACTTATTGCTACTTGAGTTACTGTCCATGTTATAACATCATAAAAGAATTTCAGTTGGGAAGGTTCAATGAAATAATGTCTAAAGTTATTTCTCATCTGAAATAAAGAAACAAAAATATTTGCTGTATCTTTAAATTAACATTACTTATGCAATTACACTGGTGATAGCAACTGTTGGAAGGATGTGGAGTGGAGTAACTGAAACTCTCCTATGTTGCTAGTGGGAATGTACACTGCTACTATGGAAAAAGTTGGTTCTAAAAAGGCTAATACACATTGTACACACTGTGTATAAAAGAGAGGAAGTCACAGGGAAAACACAAATGACTGGTGAGTCTGGGTAAAGGGCATATAGAAGTTCTTTGCAACTTTTCTGTAGATTAGATTCTGTAAAAGTTTCAAAAAAAAAGTTTAAGACAACACTGCCTAGAGATTCTTAAATCATATTTGGTAAAATATAGTATATAAATAAAGTTTGGTTTGCCTTCATCCTTCACTCTTATTTAACCTCTGCATTTGTGAAAGACAAACTTGGCTTTGCTAATGTGCAAGTGCATGGTGTATTTGGGGAATGACAAGTCAATCTAATGGAAGCAGAGAATTCATGTATGCATAGGCACTGGGTAATTCTAGAGAGGCAAATGGGGGAAGGGAGGAGGGCATTGGTAGAAAGAACTTGAACACCAAGTGGGGAAGAAGCCTATCCTATTCTGTCTGCAATGGGAGGGAGTTAGGTACAGTTTTTAAGCGCAAGAATGGAATGCTGAAAGCCCGTACCTCAGGACAAATGGATTTGTCATTGGTGAACAGGATGGAATCAAGAGCAGGTGACTGCCATGGCGGTGAGCTAGGCAACAGATAGCAGAGCCTAGCCACTAAGAATTATGGGTTTTGCTAATGTCCTTCCCATGCTTAGAATGTCATTTTCTTCCCCATTGTACTTCACTCACTATTGAAATAACTTTCATCTCTCAAAGTCCAGATCCAATCACCTTCCTAATGGGGCCATCTCTAATTAACCCAACCCAAAGAGACTTCTTCCATCTCTAAACACCTATGTGACTTAGTATTTATAACACCCATGGAATCTGTCAAACACACACGCATGCATAAGGTATGTACACACACATACACCTTATCCCAAATTAGACTACAAATTACCAGAAGGTACCCTTAGTCAATACTTCTTGAAATTTCCCTCATATATCCCCAAAGTACCTCAAAATGGAATATAGTAAATATCTGCTAGTTTGTTAAATGAAACCCTCTTACCTGTAAGTGCCATTAGCAGCTTGTTCAAACGTGGCTTTTGTCATGTCACTTTCCTCTAACTGCTTTTCAAGGGCTTACACTAAATTATCCTTCTCCTCACCTCTCTCACGTCACCAACCTAATTTCTCAATTGTTTCCCAAAATATTACTCTAGGTTCTATCTAGGCAAATACTTTAGAGAACTGTGCCCACTTCCAGTGTGGCTCATCCACTGTCTTGGCCTCGCACAGTCTACTCTTCGTCTCAGAGAGGACTCAAAGGTTACAGCTTTCAGGAAACATTTCTAAAATAAACCTACCCATTCTGATCATCTTTATTTAACTCAGTTTTTATCTCTCCTTCAGAAAATTCTGTAAAGACAAAGTAACATTTTGTGAGTGCCTCCTACCTGCCAGGCACATAGAAACATGTTTTCTCCTCATAGGAACTGGGCGTGGAGCCTAGTCCATGGTGAGTGCTCAGCAAACATGCACACAGTTACATACTTTGCTTCTAGTGGAAAGGACAATACTGACTATGGCCAAGGAAAGAGGGTCTACCTTGTAAGAGAGATGTACTCAGCCTTTTTAACAGTTCAAGTGGACCATTGAATTGTAAAATAAAATTCTTGATACTTACAGCTCGTGCTGCTAATGTCATTAACACCCCTGTTAGAAACGTTAGATAATATCCTGGGTATACCCCGTGCCAAATGGCAGAGAGAATGAACGTCTGGATAGTTGGACTGAAGGAGGTTCGTTCATAACACACCCTAGAAACCATGAAAAACATGGAGAGCCAAGCGGAGTGAGTGACCCGAGTTTACAAAGCCTGCAATGATCATTCTTTTATTACCTGACAGGATTTAGGGTAACTAGAAAAACAAATACAACTTATCTTAGGCAATCACTTCTCTATGATCTCAGGGAGGCTATAGCTATTAAGTGTCAAACTTAGGAACATAAAGTTAATTCCCATCTTCTTACTGGTACATATAGTAACTTAAATGATCATTTCTAGTATTTGGGAGTCTATACAATTCACAAAAAGAATAAGGTTACTTTTATCCTACATTATTTTATTTAAAAAAAAAAAAACATCAATAACTTTCAAATGACCTAAATACACTACTCTTTCTGGCAGATAGACTGTGCTTAGTCTACAGTTTTCCTATAACAGAGATAGAGAACGCAGTGAAAATAAAGTTTCCCTAAGGTATCAAATTTAAATTATAACAATAACAAAAAATAACACAACAGATTAGCTCAGAGGATCTGCAGCCACTGGGGAGACTCTGCCAGGCACTGTGAAGAGATGCTAGCGTATGCTCGCCATCTCAAGGGACAAAGATGTTTCATTTGTCATTTTAAAAAGGACCCTATAAAAGAGGGCTGCTTAGCGCCCTATCATTATAGGGGCTGTTTTTAATGAAATAAGTTCAAGACAGGGCAGTCTGCTCACAGGGATGATAAGGGAACCCCTGGGAGAGTGCGCTGTTCCCCAGCTCTGTCCTTCGCACCTGTTACTCCACCCAGCCTGTCTTGCCTCTACCTTGCCCTGTTGATGAGACACACTCCTGACACAAACCTCTGCTCAAGCATCCACACTTCCAGGGATTTTTTCCTGCATCCCTCTGTGCCCTCACTGTTCCTGCTTTCTCTCTCCTAATCCTCACAACAGGGAACAGCATGTGTCTGATTACACCACCGTGTCTTTAACAAAATTGCAAACTCTTTCACCTTCAGGAGCTGAGTCTTTTTATCTTACTCGTCTTTTTATCCCTTGCCTAACAAATGAAGATTTGTTGAATTGAAATATTTAAAACCGGAACTGTTCTGGAATACCCAGGCGTAAGTACTGTGCTTGCGCAGGCACTTGTTAATTTAAACCATATCTCTACTGAACGGGATCAGGAGCTGCAAAGGAGGATACTGGTGACCTCTGACATTGGCAGAGGCCTTTAAAGGAGGCTGAGAGGGCAGGATAGCTGCACCTGCAGGGTAGCTACATTTGTGACTCAAGCCAAAATACTTCTCATTCGATACTGACTTGCTTAGGAGGAGGCTAACAGTGCTTCCCAGCTGACACTGAGGTTACAGTGTCACTCAACACTGTTAATTTAATCAAGAACCTGAATTCAATGAAGCTCAACCTCAAGAACTAGACGCCAAAGCACATCTAAAGACTGTTTTTGAAGGAACGCACCTTTTGAGCCAAAGAGCTGTCTGAATATTCCAGTTATCAAGAAACATCTTGAAACTTGTTGACATCTGAAAAAAAAGGAAACTTTTTTCTTTGTATCACAAAATAATGAAGCTTTAAATATAAGTAATAATATATTATTATGCTAAAAAATTAAAACAAAAATTACTTAACATCAATGGTAGTATACTGATTTCTCTTTCCTTAATCTTGTTTTTCTAATATGGTAACATCATTCTATGTAAGACAAGTTTATTTACTGTTGGGAACATCTATGAGGTAGATGGATTATGACCATTTTCTCCTGTATGTTAACATTTACAAGGGATGTCACAGAATTCTTCCAGAGAAATTCCTGAGAGTGTGTACAAATGCCTGTCGATGGCCTCCCTCTCACACTGAAGACTGGGGCGCCTACCTCATTACCTCCTTCCCGCCAAGCTCCGCCATGGTTCTGGGTGAAGCAGATGTCCACTGCAACATCCTGCCCTGCCATCGTCTCTCGATGCCCTGGCTACTGTCAATTCTGGCGCTGCCTGGCTGTGCTGCCCCTGAAAGAGTGGATCTGTACACCCAGATCTCGCAGGGTGTCCCACCTTCCCAGTTTCCTCTCTCAAGTTACTCCCACTAAAGCTATTCTTTGATCTCAGAGGGGGCCTTTCGTCTCCCCCACTACTTTTATCCTATGTAACTCTCTCTTCCTCTGAAACTAGTAGGCCTTACAAAACCTAAAAAGTTAGCACCAGGTGGCCCTAGATAGGGTC
>NW_012118821.1:4793250-4794575 GCF_000951035.1 Colobus angolensis palliatus | reverse complement strand
TCGTGTCGGTGATCCTTCGCGACGACCCCTGCCCAGGAGGGAATCGAGAGTTCGGTTCCAACACCTCCGGTCTTCACTTCTGACCATTTTAGATTTTGTGTTCCATTATTTACTATTCTTATGTCAGAATCTTCAATGCTTTTGTTTCTTTTTCCTTTCCATTCAACTCCCTATCAAAACCCTAATTCCAGATCAACCACACTGTCGTCCACTCTCCCACTGGTAACATTTGCGCGCTGAGTGCAGAGTATCACCACAGTTCAGACCTTTGTCTGAAGTTCATGGTTCATGGTTCTCCACCACGACGGAGCCCTCAACCTACAATCCTGTTTTCCTAGACAGGTCATTCTCCTCTTCCTGAAAACAGCGACTGGACTGAACCATTTGAAATTTTCTTTTCTCTTTTTTTTAAAATAAAGTCAAGAAGAGGTAAGTGTCAGCAATTTCACATGATTCAACCTAATACCCCATCTATATCTCTGGTCCTATCACCTCCTTTCTTCCTCACAACAGGTAAGTTGGCCTCCTACTTTACAGAGACAATATAAAATCATCAGACTCCAATTCTCACCATCAAACTACACACTCAGCTGCATACATACTTATCCTGCCCTCCTTCCTGTCTTTATAACAGGAGAAGCGGTCCTTCTCCTTCAGGGCCAATCTCTCCACTTCCATCTTCTCAGGGACTTCAATGATCAATAGGTCTCTCTCCTTCAACTGTAGGAGAAGCTTCATATTCTCCCCTCCAAATAGTCTCCTACTCAGTAAACATGTTTTAATCTCTCCATTTTAAAACAAAATTAAACAAACAGCTCTCCTTAATTCCCTGTTCCCCTCAGCTACTGCCCTATTTCTACCCTCTTCCCTTTATGGGGAATGAACTCCTGGGAGTTGTATAATCTGGCCTTTATGACAATACCTCTCCTGAAACTGTTGTTCATAAAACTATAAACAAGGATGGGCACAGTGGCTCATGCCGGTAATCCCAGCCCTTTGGGAGGCGGAGGTGGGTGGATTGCCTGAAGTCAGGAGTTTGAGACTAGCCTGGCCAACATGGTGAAACACCCTCTCTACTACAAATACAAACACTGGCCAGGTATGGTGGCAGGCGCCTTGAATCCCAGTTACTCAGGAGGCTGAAGCAGGAGAATCGCTTGAACCCGGGAGGCAGAGGTTGCAGTGAACCGAAATCACGCCACTGCACTCCAGCCTGGGTGACAGAATGAGACTTTGTCTCAGAAAATAGATAAATAGGCCGGGCGCGGTGGCTCTAGCCTGTAATCCCAGCACTTTGGGAGGCCGAGACGGGCGGATCACGAGGT
>NW_012118821.1:4771285-4792905 GCF_000951035.1 Colobus angolensis palliatus | reverse complement strand
AAAAAAAAAAAAAAGAAAAAAAAAAGAAAGAAAATAGATAAATAAATAAATAATAAAGGCATTTGTGTCCTTCTCTTACGTGGTATCTCAGTGGCACTTAACACTGATGACCACTGTTTCCTTCAGAAAAATTAACTCCTTTCTTTACTTTTTCTTATGCCATGCACTCTCAGCAGGGGTGATATCGCCCCCAGGAGACGAAAATTGGTTCTTAAGGGGCAAAAATATCTTTTTTTATGTAAAAAGAACATATATACATATAGTAGTATATCAATAGGTATACAGATATACAGTATATCTGTGGTATTAAAATTTCAGGGGATAAATTATTAGGAAAAGAGTGTCTCAAAACTCCCCTTAAGGTGTTAATAATTAAAGGTCAGAAACACTGCTATATCCACCATTCAACTTCAACAATGATCCATTTTTCCCTCTCCTTCTCCATTTTTATTGCCAACACTGTTGTTAAGAATATTTCAAAGCAAATACCAGACTTCTTATTTCACCCGCAATTAGTTCAGAATGTGTGTCCAATAAATAAAGACTTTTTAAAAGACCATGATCCGACAAAATTAATAATAATTCCTCAACATCATCTAATCCCCCTTTGTATTAAAATATTCCTGATGTTTACAAAAGTCCTTTTCAGTTGGTTTGGTCAATCAGGATCCCAAAAAAGGTTCATCCAGTGCATTTGGCCAAAGCCTTTTAATCTGTAATAGCTCGGGTCATATGTCCCATAGCACTTCCCCTTTTGATCTGATCCAGTGTTTAACTTACTCTCTATACTCCACATACCCTCTAAATTTAGAAGGATCTAGAAATCCGATTCAGATTTGGGTATCTCAGCACACTTCAGTGATGGCCTGCATTTCTTACGGCATCCCATCTCGGGTACTTACTGCCTGACTGCCCACTTTTAGCAACATTAGGGCTCATCAGAGGATCCAGCTTGACCTCTTCACCTCAAGTTTTGGTGTTGGATTTGGAATGTTGGAATGATCCTTTTCATAGGCTGGCAAAACAATGGGGTTTTTTTTGTTTTTTTTTTTTTTGAGACAGGGTTTTACTGTATCACCCAGGCTACAGGGCAAGTGGCACAATCACGGCTCACTGCAGCCTGCTGCGCAGTTGGGACTACAGGTGCTCATCACCATGCCAGCTAGTTTTTGTATTTTTTCTAGAGATGGGGTTTTGCCATGTTGCCCAGGCTGGTCTCAAACTCCTGAGCTCAAGCGATCTGCCTGCCTCGGCCTCCCAAAGTGCTGGGATTACAGGTGTGAGCCACAGTGCCCAGCTGGTTTTCTCCTTTTTTCTTTCTGGCTACTCCTGAATTCCTTTGACCAGCCTCCCAGTACTGGTGCTCTTTCAGAGACTCTCACCTCTTCTCATTCTCATTCCAGGGCCTGAACTGCCACGTGCTGACAGTTCCCAGATTTTACTCTCAAGCTCGGGTGCCTCTGCTGAGTGTCTGACCATGATCTGCCTGGTAGACAACTCACTAAGTCTGTGATTTGAAGATATTACCTGTCCCTTCAAACTCATGTCTATTCTCTGTTCCTTATCTAAGTGGAAGGTATCACCATAAACCTAGTTGTTTAAATCAGATTTCTGGGCCTGATTCATAACTCATTCTCTCTTGCTGATCCCAATTTATCACCAAGTTCTGTTGAGTCTCTTACACAGTTCTCCAATATGTTTATATGTTTCTAGCCCTACTGGCTAGTATGTGGTTTAGGGCACCATCATCTTGGATTAACAAAACATCCTTCTAACAGAGCTCTCTGCCTCTTGAGGGAAATACATTCTACATGCCAGATCCTTCTAAAACACCTATATGATCACCTCACTTGGCTACACATATAATCCATCCACAGTGCCCCATTGCTCTTATAAGAAAGACCAAAACTCTTAATATGGCCTGTAAGAGTGTGGCTGCCTGGCCATTTCCCCAACCTCATCCTTCATGGCTTCCTCAGTTATGAAGCAACATGAGCCACACAGCTTCTCTCAGCCCGCAGGCTGCTCCCTCTGCTTGGAGTGTCTGCCTGTCTTTTGGGACTCAGCTTAAGCATCATTGTCTTTGGGGCCTTCTTCCCCCAAACACCTAAACTAACCTGGATTCCTATTTCATGGATACCCACATGCCTTACCCCTCTCTGATCACCACCTATTTTACCTTATTCTGTAACCTCTAGGAAACTAAAGCTCCATGAGGGCCTGAATTGTATCTATCTTATTCATTGTCTTCAGTGCCCAGGGCACATAGTTGGCAACCAATATATATTGATTAAATGAAAGAATGAATGTTAATATTAAAAAACCTTCAATACCACTCCTAGGACATCACACCATAACTTAAGAAAGCAAACTTGGTACTTAAAGTATATACTAACTAACTTCTTAATGATTGACTCACCTCTATTTGTTGAATTCTCAAATTGGAAATTAAGTCCCAGCGAGCTGCTCCATTTTTGTCATACCCTCTGAAACCAAAGCCTGCAGCATTATTAATGGCATCAGCTATAGAAAACAAAATTCAAAAAAAACTATGAAGAATCTCCACAACAATCTACCATATTCTCCCAGAAGGTATGTGTTATTATACCTTTTATTCTTAAACAGTAAAAGTAGATTTATTCTAATTTTTAGGTCAGAAACATCATCACATACAATGAAAATAACACATCCAGGACAATTTGGTTAGTCAGTAATATATGACACATTATGCATGAGTTGGGGGCAGGTGGAGTTTAAAAGCTGTTGAGAACCAGCAGGTAAAGGTGAAGACTCGAACAGGAAACGCTCCCCGACATTAGCTGTGCCAGTGGAACACAGCAGGGTATGCTCAACCAGCTGCCAAGAAGTTGCTAAGGGAATGTTTTTGCTCTGGGAGCACCATGTTCTTTTTAATCATATATTTGAACTTTGGTATAAACAATAATATATAAGTGAGGCATAATATTTTCCTTCCATTTTCTTTCTTTCTTGGTTCACCAGAACCTACTCTGTGTATATGTCTCTAGAATTTTTAAAAAATAGAGACAGGGTCTCCCTCTGTCTCTGCCCAGGCAGGAGTGGCAGGATTATAGCTCACTGCAGCCTTGAACTCTTGGGCTCAAGCAACCCTCCTGCCTCAATCCTCCTGCCTCAGCCTCCTGCCTTAATCCTCCTGCCTCAATGATCCTCCCTCAGCCTCCTGCCTCAATCCTCCTGCCTCAATCCTCCTGCTTCAGCCTCCTGCCTCAATTCTCCTGCCTCAGTCTCCTGCCTCAATCCTCCTGTCTCAGCCTCCTGTCTCAATTCTCCTGCCTCAGCCTCCTGCCTCAATCCTCCTGCCTCAGCCTCCTGCCTCAATCCTCCTGCCTCAGCCTCCTGCCTGAATCCTCCTGCCTTAGCCCCCTGCCTCAACCTCCTGCCTCGGCCTCCCGCCTCAATCCTCCTGCCTCAGCCTCCCACCTCAATCCTCCCATCTCAGTCTCCCGCCTCAGCCTCTTGCCTCAATCCTCCTGCCTCAGCCTCCTGCCTCAATCCTCTTGCCTCGGCCTCCTGCCTCAGCCTCCTGCCTCAATCCTCCTCCCTTGGCCTCCTGAGTAGCTGAGACTGCAGGTGCATATCATCACACCTAATTTTTTTTTTTTTTTTTTTTTTGTAGAGATGGGGGTCTCACTATGTTGCCAAGGCTGGTCTCGAACTCCTGGCCTCAAGTGATCTTCCCACCTTGGCCTCCCAAAGTGCTGGCATTTCAGGCATGAGCTACTGTACCTGACCCAGAATTTGTTTTCTAATCCTTTTCACCACAATGCTTGATTAGTCATTTTTGCTTTATGTACATGCTTGATTAAACTGCAAAGAAAATTTCTGCCTCAAATGAGCCCTTTTCCAATCAGCTGGAAAACTGTTTATGCTATTTGTATCATGACCAAAGAATAAACAAACAGAAATCCATCAAAGCCCAGCAAAATAATATGCCTATACAGACATGTATCCTTAAACTGTTTTATTGTTTATTAGTGCATTTTAGTACATCAAACGAGATCCTTTAAAAATTACACTTTGGGGAAAAGAATAAACAAGATTTACTCCTCTATCAGGTTTAATGAGGTCAGCCACCTTTGTTCAGTTCACATAAATATGAGCCTTAAAGGTAAGCCCATTACAGAATTAAAAATAAAAATCTATTACCCACATGGGCAGCATACCCATATACATGGCTGCTGAGGAACTCCTTCCCTTCCTCATGGGTGCCTCCACTTCTGATTTGTTCACGTATTCATCCTCTCCATCTTTCTTAGCCCTACTGTGATCTAAGAGCAATGAAACTCCTAACCAACTTCACACTTGACAACAAGATAGGCCCAGGGTATGGTCAACAGCAACAAAATGAGAAAAGAACTGGGGATATCAAACTGCAGGAGTCCACCTTCCATGTTTCCCTGCCCCCCAGTCTCCCACCACAGACCCTGCCTAATCTTTACCTCAGGTAATGTAACCCCTGAGAGAGCTTCCAAGTTGTCATTATATAGAGATATTCCAAATAACTGACCATTAACATCAATTTAAACTTTAATCTGTCCCTACATGGGCTAAATGTTTTTCAAACTTGAGTTAAAGGGGAAAAAAACTGCTCAGATCCCAAGACATCATTTTTTTGAGGTGATAAGGAGAAAAGGGCAGGGCCACATGGCTGTGGAGATGAGAAGCCTGATTCCCATTTTGAGAACCCTGAATTAAGGAATTAAATATAGCCTGCCTAGCCACTAGTATCCATGAAATTATAATTTGAAAAATGTACATGTGGATACAAAAATTGGAAAGTAACTGTCCATATGATCCAGAATACATTCATACTATTTTATAAATCATTAACAAAATACAAAAAAATTAAAGAATTTTGGAACTCTTGGATTTCCCAAAACACAGATTTTTGGACCTCCGGAGATCATTAAACTCCAATTTTACAACCAAATGAACAATTTAAAAAAGGTAGTGGGGGTGGAGATGAACGTGGGCACATGCATGCTGAGCCTCAGCTGGCGTCTCCACTGACAAAGTCGAAACCTGAACCTCAGGGCTGCACCATTACCAGGACTCAACCATTACTTGTGTTAAGACAGTACAGACATAGTATAAGTATTTATTGAATGGAATAACTTTACTGCCTTAGAGCTAAAAATTCTTTAAATTCTTTAAATATAGTTCAATTTCAAATTGTCATTCATATATATTCTGATTATTTCTTTAGGAAAGAATCAGGGAAAAGGAATTAACTCACCTTTGCTTTGGTTTGTAAATACGTAAAAATGCACAAGATTCATTTTTCAAACCAAATATTGGGGTTGGAAGATCAGAAGTACCCAAATAATCATTTTAATTGTCGTAATTGCAAATAAAAAACTAATGATAATTTTTTTTTTTCCTGAGGCAGGGCCTCACTCTTACCCAGGCTGGAGTGTAATGGTGCGATCACAGCTCACTGCAGCCTCAACTTCCCTGGCTAAAGCAATACTCCCACCTCAGACTTCTGAGTAGCTGGGACCACAGGCATGTAACACCACAGGTGACTAATTTTAAAAAATTTTTTTGAAGAGATGGGGTCTCACCATGTTGCTCAGGCTGGTCTCAAACTCCTGCCTCAGCCTCCCAACATGCTGGGATTACAGGTGTGAGCCACTGTGCCCGGCCTAATGATAAATCTTGTATATTTTTACGTATTTACAGAGATCTTGTGATTTTCTCAAAAGCCTTATAAATTCAATGCCCTTGTTCTATTGATAAGATTTTCAACAATTAGATGTCCAACCAAATCCAAAAACATGCAGAACTCTTATATTCTATAAATCTAGTGATTCAACCAATAGGTCACAATTCTTATAAACCCCTAAAAGTACCAGGTTTGTTTGGGAAAGTTCTCAGTCTCAATTTAAAGTCAGAGTTTAAGTAGTACAGGAATTTAATTTGGTATTATTGATGTCTAAATTTGGCTACAATAAAAATGTTCAATCCTTAAATCTTAGATTAAAATCCATAAAATAACATTATATTTTAATTGGCCATTAACTCACCAGGTTAAAGCAACTTTTAATGATGCTACTGTGCACAGCTATATGATGAAAGACTGAAAATAATGATTCCAGCCCCAAACTGTATTTCATTGTAATCATAATAAAACCGACAGTAAAATGCTAATCCTCAGAGGCCTAATTATTGGCTGATGTGTTTCTTCATGCATTCATTCAAATATTTGTTGAGTAACAAATATAAACAAGGCAAGCAGAACACAATCTTAAGAATAAAGGAGTTTATAATCTTGTGGGTGAGATAAAAAAGGCAACACATATATAAAAGAGGTTTCAATTTATCCAATGAAGCATTCTCTCTACTTCAGTCCCACCTTCAAAACGTGGCCAGAATCGTCTTCTTCTGCCACAGGATCAGGCTGTCAGCCTATCTGAAGCCTCTTGTGGCTCATTCAGCAGAGCAGGCAAGGTCCTGTCAAAGCCCATTTCACCTGACCAGGTCCTTCCTTCCTACATGCCCCTGCTAACATCTGCCACGCAAAGCGAGGTACCTTCATGTCTCTTTGCTCATGAGTGAAAAACTAGCCATTTTCCACTTTGTGAAATCACATTTAATCTTTTTGTTTTCGTGTTTGAGACTACCTAGGGGTTATTGCTCAACTCATACTAAAACCTCACTATGTTGCTCAGGCTGGAGTGCAGGGGTGCAATCATGGCTCATTACAGCCTCAAACTCCTAGGCTCAAGCGGTCCTCCCACCCCAGCCTCTCAAGTAGCTGGGAATACAGGCACACGCCACCAGGCCTAGTTGATTTTTAAAAATCTTTCTGTAGAGAGAGGGATCTCACTATGTTGCCCAGGCTGGTCTTGAACTCCTGGCCTCAAGCAATCCTCCCACCTTCAACTCCTAAAGTGCTGGGATTATAGGCGTGAGCTACCATAACTGGCCCACATTCAATTAAAGGCACAATTGCATGTTATCTTTTCTCTAAAATTTGCTCTACCTGCCAAGCATAACTGATGACCCCCTATCAGTGTGCCAATATCATTTTATTCACTTTGCTGATAAACTACTGATCATATTATACTAAATGGTCTATTTAACAGGTATCAAAATGGTAAGCTGAATACAATCATACTAAATTATAACCATCTGGAGGATGAGGACTATGTCTAATACATACTTGTATCTATCCTGGCTAGCACTGAATCTAGAATACAATAGGCATTTAACAAATATCTGTTGTCTTTTCATTGATCCATTATTTTTATTTTGTATTATAATAAAATTGATTCCGTTTTTAGAATATCCTTACATACGAGTTGTGAGGGCTGTTTTTTCTACACAGATGACTTAATTTTTCCAATTGGTCTTTATGTATCCTCAAGAGGGCGCACTGATAGCAATCTACCAACAAGGTAAGAGACGCTTCAACACAGACACAGGGAAGTCTATTTACATGTTACTTACCTAGCGTCCATGCAAAATAGTATTTGGGTCTGGCAGCCAAAAGAGAGATATATAGATAGATAATCTTTGTTGGCCACGAAGCTGTAGCTTGAAAATGCTCATCGATGTTGTACTCCACGGGTAATGTTGTACAGATGGTCAAGTGAAATAACAAGGACAGCCCACAAATTAAGAGCTTCTGAATAACTGCAGTCTGAAAAGTGCAAGGCGAGACTTCATCAACTTTATCCATGCTCCTTTTAATTCATTCTATGTATTATCGACAGATTAACCTTCCTGAACGATCATCAGTCTTACAATTCTCCTGGTCAAAATTCAAGAGCTACATTGCACTTGGCATTTAAAGTCTTCCATAGTCTCATGGTATGAACTTTTTCAACTGTATCTATAAGTACTACCTAGGGGTTATTGCTCAACTCATACTAAAACCTCCATTTTGTATTCAGAACTTTCAGGAATTAAAAAAAAAATCTAAAAGCAAGCGTAAGTGTATTGGTGTGAATGGAAGTGAATACAAAAAAAAATTAACATTAATTACTTCTGGCAGTAAATTTTACACGGATATATATATTTTTTCCATTGCATCTTTTCTATATTTTCCAAATTCTAGGCATCTCATGGATGTTATTTTTACAATAAACAATCCATGCATCTCTGTAAATCTGAAAGTTAACACAACTTTGTTCAAGAATAATAAAAACCAAAAGAGCTATACACCTGAGAAGAATAAGAATTTGCATAAAATTGGTGAAAAGAAGACGCTTTTCTCAGCAATGCTGCGGTAAGGTCACATTACCAACTCATGGTGTTCTGTATTTTTACAACTCGTGCTGTTTTTATATTTGTAGAAGGCCAGAATATTTCAACTTCATTTGGTATGAAAGAGATTATATAGGCTATGAAGAAAAAGAAACAAGCAAAGAGAAGGCTAGATTCAGATGAAGTATGCAACAAAATACCTGGATTTAGAAATGCTCTATACAGTAACCAAACAGTACTCAAATTAACTGAAGTAATTTATCAATGAAGCTCCACATTTTAACACTTTATATAATGGTGCCAAAAGAAAAGCTCCAAGGCAAGAGCCAAAGCATATGCCGGATGCACTGCACTTCTGAGAACAGTATTTTATTATTGGTTGCTCCTGCAAGGTGGAACTCAGTGTTCAAGGACTCCTTGCAGCAGTAGTTATTCTCATTTTCCATTGTCTTTTATCCCTTTCTTTAATAAAATAAGGCTACTCTTTCTTCAATGCCTCCCAAATATCTTACCTATACATTTGAATTATGAGATTTTAAAATGGAAGAGAAAAAAATTGTAATTATAAATGAAGCAAGATGAAATAAATGGCCCCATACTTTAATTTTAAAATGAGGCATATCATTTTAGTAATGTAATAAGAAGTACTGTGGCCACAAGACTATATGGTTCTGAAGCAGGGCAGGGATATGGTGCTGCAATGAAAATGTAGAGAATACCAAGACAGCCTGTATCCTGAGAGGTGATATCCTCAGCCCCCTTTCCCTGCCTAGACCCAGAGTCCCAGCAGTCAAGTTTGTATGCCCCAGGCAGAAGACTGGAGAATCCTTCACTCAAACAAAGAACCCCAGAGAAATGGCTACAGACATCATGACAGAGACTGCCAAGTGTTACCCAGGAGCCCTCCTCCCCTTCCTGCACAGAAGAGGAAGTTTCTCTTGGGTGCTTAGAAGTCTAGCTAAAGATGACACATCATAGCCTTTGTTGCACCCGAGTGTGGCTTATGATTAGGTTCTGGCCAATAGGATGCGAGCAAAAGTAGTATGCACAGGGAAGATGGAGCTTGGATCTCTAAAACCTTGGGGCCCCCATATTATCAATGCACTGCTTACAGGTGAGCTGTCCCACATGTAACATAAAAACAAATTTCCACCTTGTTTAATTCCTGTTATTTTGGTCCTTGTTTCAGCAGCCAAACCCATATCCTAACTGATGCAGACAGAAGAGAGGACAGTGGAGAGGCCCCCGACAGAAGAGCCAGTGGGCTCCATGAGCATCCTCCTTAGGATCCTCAGCATCTATGCACTCCACTGATGCACAAGGAGCTTCCAAATGCCCCTTGAGGGACTTATGACTAACTACCACTATTTGACTTTCTAAAGTATATGCATGTGAAATTTAAATAAAATATATTATTTAAATGGTGGGAAAAAACATTAAGAATATTTGCCATTATCAACAACCTCTGATTTAGAATGTCTATAACCCAAAAGAGGAACTCTTTATAACCCAAAAGAGTTTACTCTCTTTTTAGAGAGTAAAACCCATAAAAACTCAGTGAAGTGACAGAATATATGCATTTGTATTATTCTTTGTCAAGTTTGATTTACTACTATCACATGTTTATAACATTGGATATTTTCAAGTATTTTACAAAATCATTTGATCTTCATACAGTCTCTAAAACAGGGAATACATTAAGATTCTCCTTTTGCAGACAAGGACTCATACACATTAAGTGATGTGCCGAAATGATGAGCCAAACTGGCCACTGACTGACAGTCCAACATCTTGATTCCTAGGTTTTTCTTCTCCTTCTAGCATTCCCAAATAAACTTCGAAGAAGCTGACTACAATTGTCTTTACCTTCTCTTACAGCAAGGAGACCACTAAAAGATTGAGTGGTCATCCTGGAGATACAAAACAGTCAATGAAGAGACATCAATTTCAAGTCTGGAATCCCACTCAGTTTGATATGACATTTCTCAGCACTTAACCAGTAACAGAAAATATGAAGACAAAAACATCTTTTTGGTATAAAATACAATGAGCCACATGGTAGGAAAGAGATAATATACTATCTTTTGCGAGTGCATGTACATTTCTACATTCACTCTTTGTTGCCCACACGGTGCAGGGTGGTAGATTTGCAGGAGAAAGAAGGTGACCCCTTGCTCTAAGCCCTACGTTCAGAGAAAACACACGCCAGGCGCGGTGGCTCACGCCTGTAATCCCAGCTCTCAGGGAGGCAGAGGCGGGAGGATAGCTTGAGCCCAGGAGTTCGAGACCTGCCTGGGTAATACAGCGAGACCCCGTTCTCCACAAAAAGGAAAAAAAAAAAAAGCGCAGAGAAAACACACTAGCCCCTTTCCTTCATCTCACAGACTTCCTGATTGGCCTATTCTTCTTCATGGAAACTATACATTTTACCAGATGAAATCTAACAGAAACTTAGCCTATACAGAGCCTCACTGCCTTTCTTTATGAAGCAGCATCCCAGCAATTTCAAGTGCCCCAATGGCTTAAAGAAAGTAAAAATTATGTTTGGTTGTAAGGCAACTTAGCATAGACTTGAAATCAGATTGCACTGGTGTGAATTCCAGTTCTACTGCCAACCTGGGAAATCTTGGTCAAATCACTTAGCCTATGAGTCTCAGTTTCCTCATCTGTTAGATGGTGAGAAAAACAGCACCTACCTTGTATGAATGCTGTGAGGGCTGAAAGAGTAACTACGTGTGAGGTCCACACCACAGTGCCTGGCACATGGTGAGCACTGTCAAAGCGTTAGCTACTATTAATATCTTTATAATATTACTAATCTCTTCATTGTGGGAATCAGGAGCTGTTTTGTGGAAAAAGGTGACATTTGAAGTAGGCTTTTAAAGAGAAGAAAGATTTCAACTGGCAATAATTAAGAAGAGGAGAGGAAAAGCAAAAAAGAAATGGAGGATACAGAGTGTTTACAATCTGCTGGAACACAAGGCATAGGTAAGAAAGAAAGAAGAAAGAAAGAAAAGGAAGGGAAGCAGGAAGCGGGAAGGAGGAAGGGGGGAAGGGGGGAAGGGGAAAGGGGAAAGGGAAAAAGGGGCCTGGAAAATTATTAGGCTAGCCAATTCCATGATAAGAGCTTTCTTGTAAAATCCCCTGTAACTATAAAGCATTATTCTCATTGAGGAATTCAGCACATAGTTTCTGAAGTGACCTTATTTGTGTTCTTAATCATGACTGTACTTCTACCAGGTACGGTGTGAAGAGTCATTTATCTTGAAAAGTATTTTTAAAGAAACAGATGGATAAGTTCCCAATGTGAAAGTATTTGTATTTTTAAATAAGACTAACCAATACATGCTATAAAGGCTCCAGATAGGCCGGGCACGGTGGTTCAAGCCTGTAATCCGAGCACTTTGGGAGGCCGAGACGGGCTGATCATGAGGTCAGGAGATCGAGACCATCCTGGCTAACCCGGTGAAACCCCGTCTCTACTAAAAAATACAAAAAACTAGCCGGGCGAGGTGGCAGGCACCTGTAGTCCCAGCTACTCGGGAGGCTGAGGCAGGAGAATGGCGTAAACCCGGTAGGCGGAGCTTGCAGTGAGCTGAAATCTGGCCACTGCACTCCAGCCTGGGCAACAGAGCGAGACTCTGTCTCAAAAAAATAAATAAATAAATAAATAAATAAAGGCTCCAGATAAATCTCATGACCTTACATTTGGAGATGGCTCTGTTCTTTCATACTGTGTCTCTTCTTTTCCATTTTCACCAGATTGTGTCATATGGTAAGATCTGCCTTCAATGAAAGTAATGTAGTCTTTGTAAGAGCAAAGCGGGCCTGCCAGGATCCCCATGAAGTTACAGTTGTAACTCAAATACTCCAGTAGGCTTGGCATGCGCCTGCAATGAAAAGACACGCAACCAGTGAGATGCAGCATAAGCTTCAGAACATTTGATAGAGTAACAATCCACCTCACTGCTCTCCATTTCCAAAATAAGACAAGCTTTCATTTTCATTTGTACCCATACAATAGGAATTTTAAGGATCAGGACATAGTCATGCTCAAAAGTATGTCTGAATAGGAGTTTCTATATAGATCCTTATGAGCAAATATGAAGGTTTCAACTTAGATTTCTCATGATGAGACAAATCAAAGACAGATGCACTATCCACACTGTCGTCTCCTCCTAGGCAATCATTTGCTCTTCTAACAAACACGTGCTGCGCACTGTGTGCCCCATCTGCTGCAGGGCCTGGATACAGCAGTAAACAAAGAGAGGACAATCCTACATCCACGGAGCTTGCATACCAGGTGCAGAAAACAATAATAAAATACATAAAACATATTTTCAGAGGTGCTAAGTGCTACAAAAAGAAGGAACTCTTTTAGTCTATTAAGAAGTCAGAAAAGGCCTCTCTGGTAAGGTGACAGTTGAGCAGAGACCAGGAAGAAGTGAGAGGAGCTGTGTGGATGTTGGTGACAGGGGTTCCAGGCAGAGGGAATGATGCGTGAAGACCCCTGAGCTGGGCATAGCTGGCAGCAAGGCAGCCGTGGGGCTGGAGCAGAGTGGACCCAGGGGAAGAGGTGGGAGCAGGCAAGACAGCTGAGGTGGGATCAGACAGGGCCCGCCTTACAAGCCATGGCAGGAACTTCAGATTTTACTCTGACTGAAATGAAAAAACACAGTAGGTGTTTAAAAGACCTATGTCTCCATGCATCACTCCAGCCCACGTGTGGGGCTCCTGCAGTCTCCAGGCAGAAAGTGACAATGGCTGGAGGAGGGGCAGATGCTCTGCATGCATCCTGGCAGTGGAGCCTGAAGGCTGCAGAAGGATTGGCTGTGAGGTGGAGGAGAAAAGGGAGTCAAGGACATCTCAAAACATTTTTAATTCCACTCCTTAGAGGTCTGTCCAAATGATACATGGTACCTATGGGTAACACGGTGAAAATGGGTAGTTAACACAGGAGACTATTTATGTTATCATATAAATGAATAAGGAGTGTATTTTTTTTTTAAACAGCTCCATTAAGAAAGTCTACCGTCCACTGTCAATTATAAACCATCATAAAGAAAGCACAACTGCACCTGGGGACAGCAGGCAGGCTTCTTGAACATGTTACAGTCCCTTCTCCTCTCTGAATATGATAAGCTGTCTCCTTAAAAAATACAAACACTCTTGTGGACAAGAGAGGTTGAGAAAATACCCTCATAAACAGTTTTTTAAAGAGCTAAGTCTTGTTATGTTGCCCAGGCTGGACTCAAAAGTCCTGAGCTCAAGCAATCCTTCTGCCTTGGCCTCCTGAGTAGCTGGGATGACAGACACACACCACCTTGCCTAGCTTAGCATATATTATTTTTCTTTGAGAAATTAAATAGAACAAAACAGTGATTCCTGTTCATCTGATACTATCTGGGTTACCACTCAGCCCAAACCATTTTTCTAACTTTTCCAGAATTATTTTTCCACTTTTAAAGATGTCTTGAACCTTAAGTATTTTCTTTTTAGGGCTTGAAATTGATGACAGAAAATGTTTCTGGCAGATTTTCTCTTTTAGTTCTTTCTACTTAACGATGAAACAGCATGCTTTCTCACTGTATCAAAGACCAGGGTAAGTACCCTGCAGTCACAAGGTTATAAAAGAACTCCTTGTACTCCAGCAGCAGAGCTCCATTCTCAATACCAATTATTTTAACACCAAGTCAAACTATGTATCACCATTAGCAAGGACAGGAGACAGTTCTAAACCATGAAACTTACTTAAGTAATTTTTGGCTCAACTGTCAGATCGAACAACAAGTCATTTTAGGCACTGAAGTAAATAACTATATTTATTTATAAAATGAGAACTTAAGTCTAATTGTAGTGTATAATATCAAACAAAAGATTCATTCATTCATTCCACTGATATTTGGTATCAACTATGTGTTGCCTCAAGTTTGGGCTTCTCATCTGCAGAATTATTGACACTTTGGACCCATAATTCTCTGTTGTGGGGTCCTCGTGTGCAGTGCAGGGTGTTTAGCAGCACCCCCTAGGTGCTACCCACCAGATGCCAGTAGCACCACCTCCCTCAGCAGTAACAACCAAAAATGTCTAGACATTGTCAGCTGACTCTTGGAGGCGAAATCACTCCAAATAATGATTACGGTTTGGATGATGGGGACAATAAATGGGACAAAGTTCCTGTCCTCAACGACAGGGGCAGGGGGAAGGACAAATAAAACAAATGTCTTGTATAACATCAGACAGTAATACCTACTATGAAGAAAACAAAGCAGAGCAAAGGGATAGAAAGTGATGGCACGAAGGGAGAGGTATTTGTGACAGAGTGGTCTGCATTCAGTTAAGAATGGACTGAGTGAGGAAGTGGGGTCGAGCTCTGGGCTCTTGCTGGGCCTTATATGCTGTGGTCGGGGGTTTGTAATTCTATTCTAAATTACAGTGGAAGCCACTGGAGGATTTTCATCAGGGGACAGGAATAATATAATCCAATGCACATTAAAAGATTCTCTGGCTGCTAGCTGAAAAGTAGGCTGCACAGGGCATGGGAGAAAATAGAGAAGCCAGGAAGGAAAGCTACCACAGCAGATCAAGTAGAAAATGAGGGTTTGTACTGGGATGTGACCAGTGGAAGCGGTGAAAATCTGTCAGATTAGAGATTAATTTTAAAGGAAGGGCTAACTTGACTTGCTGGTGAAGTGGATTTGCTGTAAGAAAATGGAAGTCCCCCCAGGCCACCAGTGATAATGGTACTGCTATTAACTAACTGGGTGAAAATGGTGGAGGAGCAGATGTGGGAGGAGGAAGGAAGAGGGAGACAAATCAGAAGTTCTGTTTTGAACATGTTCTGTTTGAGCTGCCTGTCACTATCCACGGAAGACCTTAAAATGGCAGTTGGATAAATGAGGCTGGAGCTGAGGGGAGTGGATTGGGCGGGAATATAAATTTAGGAGACTTCAAACATGAAGATGGCCTTTAAAGCCAACGGATGTGACCACCTGGAGAAAAAGGAGAAGTCCAGGGCTGAGCCCAGGCTAGTGGTAAGGCAGAAGCAGGGGCAGAGGATTCAGCAGAAGATACAGCGACAAAGAGCCAGTGAAGGAAGAGAAAAAACTGAAAGAAGGGAATGTCCTGGAAGGAAGTGAAGAAGGTATTTCAGAAGAGTGGCCAACTGGCCAGTGCTGCTGAGGTTCAGCATCATGCAAACAAGCTGACAATGAAATCGGCCAAGATTAAGGGCAATCTTGAAAGAATGATTTCAGACCAAGAATGGGCACAAAAACTTGAATGCAGGGGGCTGAGGAGAGAATGGGGGGAGACACTGAATGTCCACAAAGCCTTCATGAAGTGCTCCTCTAAAGGAGTGCACAGTAACGGGGTGATGGCCAGAAGGGAATGAGAGGTGTCATGAGCTTATTCTGTTCAGGTGGTGGGGAGGGCCTAACAGAGAGGGAGAAATCGGTGAGTGAACAGGCAGGAGTAACTGACGCAGCAAAATCCTTGAGAAGGAAGTGAACTCTGTGCAGCAGTGAGAAGATGGCCTTCGATTAGATTATGCACAGCTAGTACCTGACACCAGGAAAGAAAGTAGAGCACTGTGTTATAGATTCAGGCAGCATGGTAGATTTGGTGGTTGCAGAATCAAAGTAGGATTGCTTTTTTTTCTCTCCAAAAAATAAAATTTTGCTACCAACACAAGTATGGGGGACGGTGTGTTAGAAGACTGGCAGGAAGGAGAATATATCATTTTAGAAGAGTGTGGGCAAGTGAGTGGACCGAGGAAACACAGAACCACTGGCAATACTAAGGATCCTAATTTTAAATGTGGGGTAACAAATTTAAAATGAGTCCAGTCAGCAAGACAGTGTTTTTCCACTCAGCTTTCTTCCACTGTTCAGGCAGGTGAGAGGTGGGGTCACCTAGGTCTGGAGATTTGCTCTCCATGTGAGAGGCATAGGGGAAATGGCAGCTGAGTGTCTGCAAATGAGTAGCTACTGGGATGGCGCAAGGGCTCCTAACGATCAAAGAACCAAGACCAAATTAACCTCTTGTCAGGAAAGCTACTCAAGTGTCTATTTATTGATACGTAAAGATTGACTATAGGGGCTATCAGAATAGAACATTTTTAAAGATGGGAAAATACAAAAAGACCCCCAAGACATGCTACCTGGGATGAAAGATGAATACTTAGTTTAGTTCTAAATAATATCACAAACAATCTCATTCTTCTAGCAGCTATGCACTTATTCATTCTAGTTTTGGAAACAAGGTAATCCATGGGAAATTTTTCTGTAAGTATAATGAGTATTCCATCTCAAATTATATTAGTTGAGATAGACCCTGTGAAATTAAGCCATTCCTTAGATTAGTCATCAGAGTGCCTTCAGTAAATGAAGTAGAAGCCTATCCCAGAATGAATTCCTCAAATAATAATGAGAATTATCTGACTGGTTCTTTATGATTTCAAAATATGGCATCGATATGCTACATTAATGTATTATATCTTAGCCCAGTACCTGCCATCAAGTTATTGGCCTGTAAATGGTAGCTGCTATTATTACCAGTAATTACTACATGGCAGACATGAAGACAATACTATCCTCCTGTCTTCAAGGAACTCAGTCTCACAGGAACGAAAACTTTAGCAGCTAACCTTGTGGCCCATAGGAGGCGCACATGTACAATCACAGAGGCAGGGTGCTACAGGAGCCAGAAGGGATGCCCAGCCCCGCCCAGCAGGCTTTGGCAGGAGGGAGGTGCATGGAGGGAGTGAGGCTTGATTTTCAGAAGTAAGTACCTCTAGAAGGACTAATCAGCCCCAGTCACAGAAGGAACGTGGGTCCTAGGCAGGGGTGCGGGAAGCATGGCAGAATAGGATGCAAAGGCACGTACCTTACAGCTAAATCCCTCTGTGAGGAAGTCAGTTCTTCATCCTTCCGAAACATCCCTGAGAAACAAAAACAGGTACTCTTCTTACCAATTAAGATTTCTCCCCAAAATGGCATTTTTGCCCATGCACACTTTCATTACTTTCCTCATTTGAAATTCATGCTATGATATTCCCAATTTTGATATAGTGACTGTGACTGTTCTTTTCCTTCTCATGGCAACACAGGCTCGATCATGTGAAAAGTCTCTATAAAATAACACATGGTTGGGTATCTAACTCCACTCTAAGGGGAGTTATAATTAAAGAATTCCCAAATGCTGGCACTTTTTAAATTATAACGTTATTATCCTTAATCGTAAATGCTATGACTTTTCAAAAAGGGGCATTACAATATTTCTATTAATGGACGACTTAAATGACTACACATGAGTACTATAAACTAGAAGCTCAACATAAAGCAAGGAGCAATTTCCTTACTCCTCCATGACTCCAATATATGAAAACCAAACTCAAATACATCATCTTCTTTCATCTATTTACCTTTCTCTTCAAAGAGGAGGATATATTATTTAAGATTACACATCAACTTACTAGATCCATATGCTTTAAAAATATATACCTCAAATCCAATGTAAAGACCAAAGGAGAATGAAATTAAAAAGCAAATAGCAACATTAATATTAATAAATTAATATAAGTAAAGTAGTAACATTCCCCCAAAGAACCAAAGCTAAAGCAATTAAAAAACAGTGAAATAAATAGACAAACCTAAAAACATGAAAAGACAAATCATAGAAGAAATACATGTAGCCAACTAACATGAAATGTTAATTTCACGATTAATAACGTTATCATTATAAATCATTAAATGTACATTAAAAGAGCAAGATGCCATTTTCACCTATTATAAGTATGCAGAAATTTTAAAGGGCTCTTACTCATATAATATAATCTAAATTATGTAAAACACACATTTCATGTATTTTATATGTATATAAAACAAAGATGAGAAGAAAATAATTACTGCTTTAAAATGCCTCAGGAACTATTCTATGCACTGAGGAAGGGGCAGAGGAAAAACAAACTCCCTGGTTTTATAGCACTTATATTCTAGTATGGAGACAGAAGATAAACAAATAAATGAGGTACCAAGAGGAACTCACATCATCTTTCTGTAAACCAGTATAGCAAACACTTTAGAAATCTTTCTACCCTTTATTCCTAAAACTCTAGCCCTAAGGAAATAACTGAAGGTGCGATTCAAAATTTATGACAAGGATCATCACAACTTTATACATAATAGTAGAAAAAAAAGTAACAGCCTATATATGCAACAATTGGGGAATGGGAATATATTACATACTCCACTTTTGACAATTATGTGAAAAGAAAACTATGCCTCATAAGATGATAAAGGAAATATTAATAAAAAAGAAGGGGCCGGGCGCAGAGTGGCTCATACCTATAATATCAGTACTTTGGGAGGCCAAGGTGGGCGGATCACCTGAGGTCAGGAGTTTGAGACCAGCCTGGCCAACATGGTAAAACCTTGTCTTTACTAAAGAAAAAAAAAAAATTAGTTGGGTGTGGCAGCAGGCGCCTATAATCCCAACTACTCAGGAGGCTGAGGCAGGAGAATCACTTGAATCTGGGAAGTGGAGGTATCAGTGAGCCAAGACTCTGCCTCAAAAAAAGAAAGAAAGAAAGAAAGAAAAAGTCTGGCTCTGAGAAATGTCGGGGGAGGGACATGGAAGATTATTTTTCTTCATATTTCCAATTTGTATTTTTCAAATTTTCCTCAATGATCACATACCTACTTTTTATAAGCAGGAGGAAAAAAAAACACTTAAAAAAAAGATGATAGAAGATGAGAAAACGGTAAAACATTATCAGGATTTAAACCCCCAAAAAGGATAATTCCTACTTGTGACAATTCTACTTTCTTCCCCCATATCAGATATATCCTGTCCACCCTTTCCTTAAAAAAAAAAAAAAAGCCATCTTTAGAAATGAGGATAAGTATTCAATTTTTAAAAACTTCTTATCCTTTTTTCCTCATGCTTTTCACCAGGCAAGTGACATGTTAATAGCCTTCTTTGTGATTTTAAGCTTTGCCATACATAAACTATGTTGTTATGTTTAGTCAGCATTTCCAAGTGTTTGGCATAGGGTGGGCCTCTACACCAGTTCAGTCTGCCATGCTACTCAAAGAAGCAATTACTGCTTTTGAAGTGTAAACTAGCCGAGAAAAGTGGACACAGAGCTTAAAGGACAGAGTTTCATAGAAAAAACTTGTGTCAAAAGTCTACATGCACAACAAGCCCAGCCTCCCTTCTCAGTTCACAACTTGGGAACTTGCCAAAAGAATCACCAAAAACCAATCAAAGACAAGACACCATTTTTTAAAGCTAGAAGTCTAACCAAGTACAAGTAAGGTGGTCTAGCAAACAATGGGGTATGAGAAGACTTCTAAACCTCGGTGCGACACCACGTTGCAGGTGGAGACGGAAAGCCTGCCACTGCTGCTGTGTCTAACAGCTGATATGGGTGGTCCAGTGATTCTACTGTGCTGCTTAGTTCCCCTGAATACACCATTTTTTCACTGAATTAATGGAATGGCGTATCTTCCACTGTTTAGTACTTATGTATGAATAGGTATAAGAAAATGATTGCTTATCATTTTCATGTAAATTCGGAGTCAGGAATCATGGCGATGCCAAACAACTACTGATTATCTACATGCGTGGCTAAGATAGTGGTACCTTTGGTTTCTGATGGTTCAGTGTACACACATTTTGTTTCATGCACAAAATTATTAAAAATAATGTATAAATTACCTTCAGTCTATGTGTATAAGGTATATATAAAACATCAATTAATTGTGTTTAGACTTGGGTCCCAAGATATCTCATTATATGTATGCAAATACTCCAAAATCCGAATAAATCCAAAATCAGAAACACTTCTGTTCTCAAACATTTCATGTAAGAGATATTCAACCTGTACAAACATTCCATTAGGTTGAAGTATTTCTACCGTGAGGTGACATCAACGAAGCCGCCAGCAAGACAACCAGCTACACTATCCCGACAGGCCACAATACAAGCCAGACTTCATGAGCAAACATGCCAGCAGGTTAATTTAGTCATTCATCCTAAGCCCTCAGCAATCTCATATACACAATTCAAAGCCAAAAGGGTAAGCAGGCTCTATTATATGAGGGTGATGAAATGTCTTAAAAACCATGCCTAGAAATACCCAAGGATAAAATAACACCTGCTTCCTGAAGATACAAATATGAATGACGCCAGTGGATTGATAGTTGAGAAACAGACACAGTTGTAGGTAATTTATTTGGTTTCATCTAGGAGTGGTCCAGAACCAGGCTGTGCAGAAACAAATTAACATAGTTCTGAGACTGCTATCCTTAGAAAGGCCTGCTTATAAGGTGTGCCCATGGCTGGTGTGCGAGAACTTGGCTGGTCCACAGTCCCCTACACCAGTAGGAAATGTCTCCTATGCCTAGCCTATTTGTGCTAACAATGTGGTTTATTCTGAACACCTGCTTTCCTTCTGGGAGCCTGGAATTTTGGTGTACGCTAGGGGGCCTATGTGACCAGACCCCAGTAAAAACTTTGGGTGCTGAGTGTCTAAAGAGCTTGCCTGATAGACACTTCACAGGTGTTGTCACAATTTGTTGCTGGGGGAATTAAGTACGTTCTCTGTGACTCCCTTGGGAGAGGACTTCTGGAAACTTGTGCCTGGTTTCTTCCAGACTTCATTACAGGCACCTTTGTACTTTACTGACTTTGCTTGGAATCTTTCGCTGTAATAAATGTTAGTCACGAATTCAACTACATGCTAAGTCCTGTGAATCACCAAACTGGGAGTGCTCTTGGGGTCCCCCGATACACAGATAATAAGGCCCTTCTTTGAAAGACTAGCTGATAAAATATGGGTTAGACAGGATTCAATCTATCCCCTGGGAATACAGGGGTAGGTGGTATGGGGTGTGGAGGACCTGCAGCAGACTGACTCGGAGGATGTACTGAAGCACACTGGAAGAGGAACCCAGTTCGAAAAGCTAAAGTGTATGAACTCCTCTAATGCTGCTAAGACTAATCAAAATCTAAACTGTTCTAAAGAGATAATTACCATTAAATCCATTTAAAAGAACAGGTCACAAAATGAGGTTTGTTGTTCTTCTGAGTTGAATATATATTGTCATCAGATACTTCTAGACCTATAGACAAAATTATATCCCTGATCCACAACTTTCCTATATTCTCTTTCCAGTGTCACAGGAGTAATCTGTTACCAGCATACTACAGAAGTTTCAGCACCTGAAGGTAACTGTAGGCTTTTACCTATAGTGTTTCCTAGCATAAGTTTTTTTTTTGTTTTTTCTTTTTTGAGACGGAGTCTCGCTCTGTCGCCCGGGCTGGAGTGCAGTGGCCGGATCTCAGCTCACTGCAAGCTCCGCCTC
>NW_012118821.1:4740274-4771220 GCF_000951035.1 Colobus angolensis palliatus | reverse complement strand
AGTTTTTTGTGTTTTTTAGTAGAGACGGGGTTTCACTGTGTTAGCCAGGATGGTCTCGATCTCCTGACCTCGTGATCCGCCCATCTCGGCCTCCTAAAGTGCTGGGATTACAGGCTTGAGCCACCGCGCCCAGCCTTCCTAGTATAAGTTTTATAACTACAGTCTAGTATCAGAGTCTGGTGAGTTTTACCCACTTCATTGATCAGGATGCAAGAACTATAAGACACTGTGCATAAATTATAATCCACAAAAAAACCCTCCAAGCTGAATCATACTGTTAACTGACAAAGGAGAAAACTGAAGCAGTAAGAAGCTGAACTGGAATCTGAGCATATGTTTGCCCATCCACCAAAACCCACACTCTAGCCACATCCTCATGTTCCCTCCTGTATGCAGAATTTTCCCTCAGTGGTGCTTCTTTCTCTGAAGGGCAGAAAGAGAGTTGCTGTTTAACCTGCAGACTTGATTAAACAAGTAGCAGAGACTTTTTAAATCTACCTCCTTCCCTCCACCACCCCACCAAAAAAACTAAGTGCTAATTTTGCTTGTTAGTAGCCAGAGGGGAGAAGAGGAAAAATTCTCTCTCTCGCTCGCTCTTCACAGTACTGTCAAGGCTAGTCCTCTGACAATAAGAGGGAAAACCTGCCCGGGGAGTGGGCACAGGATGGGTGGAGACACAGTGGGGCTCAAACTCATCTCAAAAGCTCCCCAGGCTACATACAAATGACCGTTCTAACAGGGATGCTTGGCTTTTTCGTCTTTGAAGGAATCAGAATCCAAATCTCATGACTCGGAGTCCTGTTAGGCCAGGACTAGATGTCCACTCATCTTCAATGAAAGATGTCTTCAACAGAAAGTATTCATGATAAAAATACATGGAAACATGTAATTATGAATGTGTATATATAAAGGAGAAGAGGTGGGGAAAACACATAAATTATAATAAAAATTTAACGAAGAGTTGAAGCAGGAAATAATAAAACTTGATCTAGACCAAACGTCTCTTTCCTTTATATGTCAAACTCTCACTACTGTGGGCCACATGATTAAATCACACTATTCTACTTTCTGTCACTGCAGCACTGAATTCAAAATGAAGATAAAACACTGAAGGAAAGCAAGCATTTTTCATAACCCTAAGCACAGTTAAGTATATTTCCCTATCTTACCTCCCTCCATTTCCTTACTCTAATAGCAGAAAGTTATGGTAATATCTCAAGCAAAATATTATTGGAATTAAATTTTTTCAGCAGTAAAAATTAATTTCAGAATTCTTACCATCATGAATTTCGCAAGCCAAACTAGTGATCTTCTGAGTAATGATCATCATTGGGCTGTGACAAGATAAAAAAAATTAGTGTTTTAAAAGAAGAAAGTTAAAACAATACTTATGACATATGAGTTAAGAGTTTGTTCTGCTTTTATCACTACAAATCCTGAAATTTTTAACATAAAAGAGACTTCCAAGGGATTTCAGCAATAACTCAGGAGTTATGTATTTGAGGACAGCATAGTAGATGGGGATCTGGGCTTTCTCCAAGGCTTCAAAAAACAAAAAACAAAAGAAAAAGTTTCCACCCCTACAAGAAATCTCTGGTGACCCAGTGATTTAACCTGGCCTCCTCATCTCACACATTAGAAAACAAGGCCTGGAGATTTTGAGAAGTGCGCAGGCATGAGATGTGGCCCCAGTCTCCTGCTTTCAGCTCAGTACTTTCTTCAACATATCATGGACAGATTCTCAACTCCCTATTCTAAAAACTAGGCACCCAGGGGTTACGGACTCTACACACAGCCATCTAAGGAACCAAAATCATGATGTATTTGAAAGGAAAAAGGACTTTAAAATCATTTAAAAAATGGCATTATTCTCCCATACTTTATAGTCATTATAATTGAATGAGTAACTTGGAAAGGAAAAAAATACATCCACATAAGAAAACCACCAGGATGCATCTTATCCTTTAAAGATTACATTTACAGACAGTGTTAAAAAACAGTTAAGGCTGGGCGTGGTGGCTCATGCCTATAATCCCAGCACTTTGGGAGGCTGAGGTGGGAGAACTGCTTGAACTCAGCAGTATGAGACTACCCTGGTCAACAGAGCAAGACCCCATCTCTATAAAAATAAATAAATAAATAAATAATACCACCAGGAAGGCTTTTATCCTTTAACTATTACATTAGCTTACAGATTGTATTGAAGAACAATTGACAAGAAGTTATTTAACTTTTTGAAACAATAATATAATAAAACCAGGAAATTGTGTTTTGACCCAAGGTAGACTGTGCTCTATACACATGCAGAGGAGAACATGTTTCACAGAACCTGAGGACACTGTGGCGCACACAGCATCACCCCATGCACTGCCAACAAAAGGGGCCAGGAGGGGAGGGGGCTCCAGGCTCCAGGCTTAGACCCCCATGGGTCTAGTTCTGACCTGCTCTCTTCCAGCAGCCCACACGCTCAGTGCAGAAACTCAAACTGCTGCCTCTGGCAAACAGAGGTGTCTTTCTCACAACATCAGCAAACGGCAGCAAGGGTTTGCTTTAAACATTCCTACCACTGGAACTTTGATTCACAGACCTGGGCCCTTGAGAAGCTACAGCTCATTCTCCTCAACTAACAGGAAGGTCTCATCAATGACAAATGTTCTTAAACTGGAAGTACTTAAGGGAGGAGATTTCTTTTAGGTTCCCTTAAAAGTCAGTTCTTACATCTACATACTCACTTCTCAGGGAATCATGCTTCAACCAACCTAAATCCCCCAAGTGGCCTGGAACACCCGATTGCTATTTCTGCTTTGCAAGATACCCAGGAGGGGGCCTTGCCCAGCCTGGAGGGGGCCTTGCCCAGCCTGGAGGCCGCAAGGATGAGAAGCAGTATATGCCCTGGAGGTCACGTGGGCACCACAGACAGAAGTGGAGCCAGGGGAGAGATGTCCTGGGATGCACCAGGCGCTCGTGCAAAACAAGTGGTGAGCAGAGAGCAGCCTGAAAGAGAAGGGGGGCTGCCTCGAGCGGCGTGGGTGGCCGGGCATGTGGGAGACCTTGGGTTTGCTGTTAGGAGGGACAATGAACACAGGCGCCTCTGTCTCCACTTCATGTCCATCCTCACGGACGTCCTCACAAGGGCTTTATCATTTTCAAGCCCTTGAAAATGATAAAAATGCCCTATAATTTCCATTTCCCTAGGGGAGAGAATCATTTTTCTCACTCTGCCTAATTATTTTCATAGTTTAGCTCACTGGTGAGTTACAACATTCTCTTCAGTTCTAAATTCTAATTTCCATGTCACCTTAAAACATAGTAACAACTGATAAAACAACTATTACATTTATTTTGTCAATTCAGTGACATAGTAAGCTGTCAGGTATACATAGACAAGATGTTAACAAAAATGCAAATAAGTGCTCTGAGTGTCCTTCTTGTGCCCACTTGGGCCCCTGAACCCACATGCAACTTCTATTCCATCAGGTACAAAGGACACAGAAGCTCCTGTGAAAGTAAGCTGTGTTGGGAGGACAGGTGACGTGTGGCTGGGAGGACAGGTAAGATGTGGCTGGGAGGATGGGTGACGTGTACCTGAGAGGATGGGTGACGTGTGGCTGGGAGGACAGGTAAGGTGTGGCTGGGAGGACAGGTAAGATGTGGCTGGGAGGATGGGTGACGTGTACCTGAGAGGATGGGTGACGTGTGGCTGGGAGGACAGGTAAGGTGTGGCTGGGAGGATGGGTGACGTGTACCTGAGAGGATGGGTGACGTGTGGCTGGGAGGATGGGTGACGTGTAGCTGTACTGCTGATTCCAAGAATCATGCCCTAACAGAGCAGGAAGGAAGGCAGGAAACAGACCTGAATACTCCAGCCTCTCTCCAAATGCTACTCCCTTCACCCAGACTACTCTTCCTGGAACCGTTTCACAAGGATAAGTTATTCCTCCCTCTTCACGAATCAGCTGAAGAATCACTTCACACACGAAGCCCACCGGACAACTCGATCTCAAGTAGCTTCCCTCTGCCCACAAAAACACACACACACATGCACGCAAACACCCTTCATTTCATCTTAGTCCTTGTTTGTTTCCTTCAAGGTGTTTTAACATTCATAGTTGTTTTCTTTATTAAATCTCAGTGGTTGTTTTAAAATCTCTCCCTTTTTTAGAAAGTCCATGAGGCAAGGAACCTAACAGTCCTGTTCACCACTGAATCTCCAGCATGTAGCATAGTGTCTGGCACAAAATATGTGCTAAATAAATTTTTTAAAAAATTTCTTCAGGGTCTTCCTCTGTCACCCAGGCTGGAGTGCAGTGGTGCAATCTCGGCTGACTGAAGCCTCGATCTTCTGGGCTCAAGCGATCCTCCCAACTCAGCCTCCCAAGCAGCTGACACTACAGGCACGTGCCACCACACATGGGTAATTTTTTAATTTTTTGTAGACATGGGGTTTTGCCATGTTTCACAGGCTGGTCTCAAACTCCTGGGCTCAAGCGATCCACCTGTCTCAGCCTCTCAAAATACTGAAATTACAGGTGTGAGCCACCATGCCTGGCCAATAAATATATTTAAAATATAAAATAAACTGAATCTAAGTGTCCAGTCAAGATCTATTACTCCTTCTGTAGGTTAACTATACTCTCTCCCATTTGTTCTTTCTTATCTGTGCTTGAAAGCATTTATTATGTATTGTAATGATTCGTTTACTTTTCTATTACCACAAAAATCCCATGAGCTACTCAACAATTAGGAACACTGCTTTAATTATTTCTGTGCCTTCAGTACCTGGCACCTAATACACTGTCAGTGTGCTGACGGGTTTATAGAAATGCCCCGTCACGTTTTGGTTTCATTTCCTGATGGTCATTAGCTCCATACATTCCCTTTATTTTAAGTAGATGGCAGTCCCAATGCCTCTGGTCCAACCTGTCAGCCGCGGTGTAGCACATGGAGAAACAGAAAGACAGAAGACAAAATTATCATAGGGAACTATGCAGGAGTATGTTGTGGATGAAAATAAGAAAGGATTATAGGAAAAGTTCAGTAAGGGATGAGCAGATTAAAGAGAGCTCAGAAATGCAAACTGGAGGCCAAAACAGACAGATGAGTCCAATGCAGCAGGTACATGGCTGGGAGACAAGAAAGACTGATGGGAAAGTGCACACCTCACCCTTCCGCAGCAGGAACGACTGTGCAGGAAGCATTTACAAATGAAAACAGTGCAATGGTGCACAGGGGGTAACTGCAGTGGGCTTTCTTAACAGCATACTTTGTTCATAAATATCTGTTTCAAGACAATTAGGGTGATTTACACAACTATTTCACTTACATCTTTACTGACACTTTATTAAATATCTGTTGACTTTGTATTAACGGAGCCTCAGTATCTAACCACTTCCCGGGCCCTAGGAAAGTCTGGGATACCTCGACATGAATTGGAAGGAACCTCCTGTTTCCCTAGTATGGAAGCTGGAACCTGGAGAAGGTGGGGGAAGCAGAAGGCTTTGGAACTTCCAGAGTGAGGTCAGGGCCTCAGGATGGAGCTTCCCTTTCCTTCTATAGGACAACATCAGTATATTTAAGTGTATTACTGAAATTTCCTTCCAGTGATCCTCTGTAAGAATGTGGGAAAATATGAAATGTAACTGTTCATAGTAATGCTTCAACTGATGTAACAGTTTCAGCTAATATTAAATAATTCAGCTGAGGTAAAAACTCTAGACTTCCTGAAATAAAACAAAGGATGAAAAAGTTAAAAAATATATTCACACACTTTTTTTCTCTACAAAGAACAAGAATAGTAGGATTTGGTTCTATTACACAGTAAAACTCAAATGTAGTTAAACATTACAAGAGAATGAATGCTAAAAATGAATAATTACTTTCATGATTGTTCCATTATCTCTGGGAGACCACTAAGCTTAAGGGAAGTCTGTATATTAATGCTACAAATCAACTAAAAGCATCTACTAGGTAACAGCTTGCCACCAGGACATGTGTTACCCAGCAACAGAGGCAAACTGTTAACTGTTCACCTCAGTTATCCTAAGTGTACAAGTACCCTGGCATCCAAACAAGATCCACTGATACCAAGTAACCCCACCTACCTAATACCAAATGAATACAAAGTGAGAGATAATGGAAAAGGCCATTGGTCTTGGTCATCCATTCATTCATTTTCTTACAGCTTCATTCAGAAAAAACGAGACTTAATTAATGAGCACCTACGATTCACCAAGTACTGTTCTATGTGCCAAAGATACAGTGTGAACAAGACAGGCCAAGTCCTCCCTGTTATGAAATTTATACTACACTGGAGAGAGACAGATCATAAACAAATAAACAGGTAAAGATATAGTGTGTCAGATGCTGCAAGTCCTGGGCAGTGAAATGAAGCAGAGTAAGGGGCCTAAGGAATACAGAACAAAGGTGGGAACCGGCCTCAGCCAGAAGATGACAGTGAAATAGAGGACAAGCTCTGTGGAGGCCTGGGGTAAAAATGTTCCAGGAAGAGAGAAAAGTAAGTTCAACAGCCCCAGGAAGAAGTGTGATTGGCATGTTTGAGGATCAGTACAGAGGCCAATGTGACGAGCAAGGAGGACAGGAACAGAAGCTAAAGATGGCAAGCGGGATGCCAGATCCAGCAGGCTCTGCAGAGTGAGGACAGAGGCTTGAATCTGAGTGAGACAGGAAACTACTGGAGGATTTTAGGCAAAAGAGTGACTTGGTTTTAAAAGAATATATTCTGACTCTAGGTTGAAAAAAGACTGTGGGGGCACCAGAGGCAGAGGGAGGGGTCAGAGGGAGGAGGCAGGGGAGGTGGGCAGGGGAAGACGGTGGCTCAGACTAAGGTAACAGCACAGGAGGTCTGAAGTCACCTCTAGATCTATTCTGAAGGGAAACTCAACGGGATTTGATAATGCATTCAATGCAGGGTTTCACACCTGGCACCACCAAGGTTTTTGACCAGGGTAACTAACTAGGAGGAGAAAACTGACTGAGAAGGAAAATCAGGACTGCAGCTTTAGGCACACTTGGCACAAGAGGCCCTAGACAGCAGAGTGCATAGACAGCTGGACATACAGGTCAGAACACTTAATCCTGACCCCACTTCACATCAGTTGTGGAAGATAAGGAAGTTATTTAACTTTTCTCAAAATGGTTATCTATAAAACACAGGATAATAATGCCACTGTCTGGATTAAATTCAATAGTATCTGAGACACAGCAGATGTTTAATAGGAGCTGGGTCCCTTCTCCCATTCACACCTTTGCATAGTAACTGCCAGAACTGCCATGAAGCCAATGGTGCTGAAGGGACATAATAATCAAAAGGGAAGTGCTGTTTCTGGAGAAGCTTTCTCTTGAAAACAGGAAATGAAAAATGAAAGGTATGTGAATAACCACATAACAAAGTATCCACTGCCCAGTGAGCTATTTGAAGATCTGCACAGAGACAGCTGAGGGAACGCATTTCAAACAAGGGTCATTTAGTCTGGGCCTTTAAGACTACGGAGGTTTGGACACGTAGATATGGCTGGAAGGGTGTCCCAAGGAGAGACACTGGGATGAGCAGCAGAACTAAAACAGAAAGAACAGGTGAGAGGGCACACACCAAGGGGGCCCTGCAGGTCCGTCACCAGCTTCTCAGCCTCAGGAAAACACTGCATTTTTTTTTTTTAATACTCTAAGTTCTGGGATCCATGTGCAGATCATGCAGGTTTGTGATATACGTATACATGTGCCATGGTGGTTTGCTGCACCCATCAACCCCTCATCTACATTAGGTATTTCTCCTAATGCTATCCCTCCCCTAACCCCTACCCCACAACAGGCCCCAATATGTGATGTTCCCCTCCCTGTGTCCAAATGTTCTCGTTGTTCAACCTCCACTTATGAGTGAGAACAACACTGCATGTTTCTGATGAATCTTGTGCCACACTGCTTTGTGAACACACATACATTCAGGGAGAAAGGCTTGGTTGGGTAGGGTGGGGAACAGACAAAGCAAACCATAAATGGATCCATCTCTGTTTACTCCTGGTAACTTGAATTACATTAGTGGCAGCCAAACGGAATGTTTCCTGTAATCAAACATAGGTCAAGGGGCTGGGAGACACTCCCACAGAATGGGCCAGGATAATAAAGGCCCACTACTTGCAGGCAGTCTAATGATTCACATCAACCCTATTTGCAACACAGCTGCTGGGCGCCATGTGCGGGGAAGATAATGAAGAGCCAAGGGGCGCCTTCCATGACTCATTTCAGAACACAGAAACCCATCTACAATTAGACTCTGAGCATGAATAATGCTTTCTAAAAAGGACTGATGGACATGACAAGCACACCTGTGGCTATCAGATCACATGCTCTATCACTTCTTCTTATACCTGAAAAAAAATGCTGCCTACAAAAGTACCCGGCTCAGCCTTCAAGAACCTAGCAAAACGCACAACACATGCTTAATAAACCTTAGTGAAGGAGCACACACGACTGAGCAGTAATAAACATTTACCAAGCCTCTGATACAGTTCAATTAGCTCTAAGATATATTCTTGACGTGAATGAAAAATTATTTCACATACATATTTTTTTGATGGGTGCACTAAAAGCAACTCTTTCAGTACCACAGAAAACAACATATTCTTTTGCCAAAAAATCTATTCTTGCTTCCATCTACAATCTATTATCTATACGTGGGGCAAGGATTCGCATTTCTCTTCTCTTTCCAAACATCCCAATACCATTTACTGAAGAGTAGAGCCTGGCTTTCCCCACGGATTTCTGATCCCACCACTGCTGTTCTGTATTTTTATTTCTTAGATCCATGAGTCTCTTTCTCAGTCCTTCACCCTGGTTTCCTTGGTTTGTCTATTCCTGTCAGTCCAGAATATTTTAATGACTCCTGCTTTACAGACAGTAGTATGTCTTTATATCAACTTTACTACACTCAAGCATTTATTCTTCTAGAGAAAATTTTCAATTTATTTATCTAATTTCCCTCAAAACTCCAATTTTACCTGCATTACACCAACAGATTAACTTGGGAGAATCAGTATTTTTTTTCTTTTTACTTTATTTTTTATTTTTTTGAGACAGCTCTGTCGCCCAGGCTGGAGTGCAGTGGTTTGATCTCAGCTCACTGCATCCTCCACCTCCTGGGTTCCGGTGATTCTCATGCCTCAGCCTCCCAAGAAGCTGTGATTACAGTTGTACACCACCACGCCCAGCTAATTTTTCTATTTTTAGTAGAGACGAGTTTTGCCATATTGGTCAGGCTGCTCTCAAATTCCTGGCCTCAAGTGATCCACTCGCCTCAGTTTCCCAAAGTGCTAAAATTGCAAGCATGAGCCACCACGCCCAGCCCCATTCGTATCTTTATAATACTGAGGGTTGTTTTCATTTTCTTTTTTATTTTTATTTTTTTTGAGACAGGGTCTTGCTCTGTTACCCAGGCTGGAGTACAGTTGTGCGAACATGGCTTACTGCAGCCTCAACGTCCCAAGCTCATGCGATCCTCCCACTTCAGCCTCCTGAGTAGCTGGGACTACAGGCACACAGCACCATGCCCAGCTAATTTTTAAATTTTTTGTAGAGATGGGTTTCGCCATGTTGCCCAGACTGGTCTTGAACTCCTGAGCTCAAGTAATCCTCCCACCTTGGCCTCCCAAAGTGTTGGTATTATAGGTGTGAGCCACTGTACCCAGTCACAATACTGAGTTTTATTATTCAAACAAACGGGTTGAACTTTTTTCCAATTACTCTGTGTTCTACAGTAAAAATTTATAGTTTTCTGCATAGAGGTTCTGTACATTTATTTTTACACATATTACTAGATATTTCATGGTTTTTCTTGCTTTTGAAAAAGGATCCTTTTTCTATCACATTTTCTAACTGATCACTGCTGGCATGAAGAAAGCTATTTAGTTGTTTTATACTTCTCTTGTATCTATTTTCTGAGGCTAACGTGAGATGTGAGATCGAACAACTTCAGTAGCTTTTCAACCTTTCTGTAAATATAAACTTGTATTATGGTATAAGTTTATCTTTACCTAATCAACATTTTAAATGTATCTTAAGCCTAACAATTTACACATACACACACACACACAATTTCTCCACACTCTTGTGCAAGTAAAACTGTCCCATACAAGAGAGATTTCATGTTGATTCCTCAGCAAGAGTCTGGGCTTTGCTTCTTGCGCTTTCTAGCATCAGAGCAACGGGCCAGCTCGGCACGAAGGGTGAGTCGCTATCCAATTCACCTTCTTAGCCATTTGACATTCTGAATAGCTATGATATTCACTCTAATTAGGATCAAGTCAGGATCTTTTCTGCTCATGTATTATAACACATTCAAGGGTTCCCTGTGCTCAAATACTTCATCAAGGGGAGACTCTGTCTCTAGGTGGCTTTTTTCTCTCCTGTGTCCACTAAAAAACAAAAAACAAAAACAAAAAACAAAAAACCAAGAGCCTTCAAGTTCACTCCGCCACAATGGTCTCCTTCAGCTAATTCAATTGTCTAATCTTTATCAGTTCACTGATAATGGTCAAAAGTTTTCTCCTGTACTATGCAGCCATAAAAAAGGATGAGTTCATGTCCTTTGCAGGGACATGGATGAAGCGGGAAACCACCATTCTCAGTAAACTATCAGAAGGACAGAAAACCACACACTTTTCACTTATAGGTGGGAATTGAACAATGAGAACACTTGGACACAGGGAGGGGAACATCACACACCGGGGCCTGTCGGGAGGTGGGGGAGGGATAGCATTAGGAGATATACTTAATATAAATGACAAGTTGATGGGTGCAGCAAACCAACATGGCATATGTATACCTATGTAACAAACCTGCACGTTGTGTACATGTACTCTAGAACTTAAAGTATAATAATAACAAAAAAAGTTCTCTCCTAATGGATAAAAGGAATTCTTTAAACTTGGAGTTTTATAAACAGGTTTTCTATCTTAAAAAGGCCAAGTTGTTTTTCTTCTACATATTTAAACATTTAAAACTGCATTTAAGTATTTAAATGGCCTTATTTTATTTTATTTTATTTTATTTCTGAGACAGGGTATCACTCTGTCACCTGGACTGGAGTGCAGTGGTGCAATCTTAGCTCACTGCAACCTCTGCCCCCAGGGCTCAAGCAACTCTCCCACTTTAGCCTCCTGAGTACCTGGGGCTACAGGTATGTGCCACCATGCCTATCTAATTTTTGTATTTTTAGTAGATACAGGGTTTCGCCATGTTGCCCAAACTCCTGAGCTCAGGTGATCCACCTGCCTTGGCCTCCCCAAGTGCTGGGATTACAGGGGTGAGCCCCCACGCCCGGCCTTCAGTGGCATTTTAGAGGTCAGCAAAACACTTCTAAAACACACCTACACAGCTGTGTTTTAAACATGCACTATGCTCTTAACGTCAGTTGTTTCTGATCTGGGAGGCCATGTGGCCCATGCTTGCCGACAGGATGCAGGCAGAATTGTTGCGTAGGCACACCCTCGCTTTGCTCACACTCACCACCCCGCCCTCAACTTAACCTAGAGGATTCTAGAGCCCAAAGGAGGTGGAACCACAAGAAGGAAGGAGTCTGGTTCCCTAAATGACTGTGTGGAGCAGAGACTCCCTCCTCAATGAACTGTAATGTGAATGAGAAATAAACTCTTACTATACTGAGCCACTGAAATAAAGTTACTGTTTTAAATGCAGTAAGCCTATCCCTAGATAATACAGAAATGTTAGGTAAAGGCCTTGAGACTGACAATAATTTGGAATAGCTGATGAGGGAAATAAAAAGGGTAATGACCAAGATCAAACTGATGGAGGGGCTGTGAGAGCCCAGCAAAGACTGGGCCACACAAATCCATACTAACACCAATCCACATGGTTGTATAATAAATTCAATTTGGTTATGTTAAATCACTTTTTAAATCGAATGGTTAAAAGAGCAACAAAATATTTTTAATGAAATATTACACGGGATCCCAAAATACAAACTAGAGAAATACAGAGCAGATGTGGCTGAAGCAAGACTGGAAGACCTAGAACCTCATCTGCTGAGCTCCTAAGACACCTGCAGAAACTGCCTGCAGAGTCCCAGGACTCTAAAGGTCAGTGTGAAAACTCATGATTTTATGGTATCGCTAACCTTGAGTTGCTAATGTTAATATTTCTGTTATCAACATTAAACTAAATTAATTAAAAGTATGTTTTTTGTTTCTATTTTCTAATATGAATAAATGCTTATTTCTCACTTACTATAATTCAAGTATTCAAAGCTCTTAATTTCTCTTTCAGATGGCACAGCCTTTGCCCACATGGCTCTAGTTTCTCCATTTGTGTTGTCTGTTACTTTCCGCCATTTTTCTCACTGTATTTTTAACTTTCTTCTGTACTGAAGTATTATTCCTGACTCAATATATATTTAATGCCTCCATGTGCTAAGCACTAGGATGCATGATGAACAAGACCAATATGGTTGCAAATTCTCAGGAGAATTAAATTTTCTAAGTGATTGCAATTCTTTTAAACTTATATAACTATTTCCTAATTTCATTACACTATGATGACAATGTGACCTGGGCTACTTCCTCAAGGTCATGAAGGTTTTCACAGTGGTCCAGCATCTACTGATCCTGCCCATGAGGTCATGTTCTCCAGGAATAACTACTATCCATAAACCGGATTGCCAACATCTGCTCTCCTTTTCTGCCCTTCCAGGTGTATTTCCCAATTCCACTCAATAGCTTTGATTAACTAGTTTTTTAGTGCATTTAAACTGTTTTGTTTTGACCTGGGTTTTATTTGTTTTTGATGTAATTTCCTTTCATCTGAACCTATTTTTAAGATCTGTGTAGTAAAATACACTTCAATCTCATTAGGGAGAAAAAGGTATTTCCTCTTTCTCTTCTAAAATTCTCTTGTTTCATAGAAGTGATTTTTTTCCCTGAACTCATACAACTTTGGTCCATTTCTATTGCCGAACAATTTTTTTGTCAGAGGTACCATGATTTTTCCAATACACGTATCCTTAAATTGGATTTACTGCTCATTACTTATGCTGTCCAGATGACTCAAGACTAGTCCAAAGCAGGCCTACTGTATCTTGTTCACTGGAGAAAGCAGTCAAGCCTGACATAAAAAAATATATATATAAAGGTTTATCTTCAACTTCCCCATCTGGTACCAAAGTGTTAGCAGATGTCACTTTATAAAGATGGAAAGCAAGTTACTTTATAAGAGCTTGTGCATTTATTTCACAACAGACATATTGTTGTGGGAAGTCAGGGACCCCAAACAGAGGGATGGGCTGGAGCCATGGCAGAGGAACATAAATTGTGAAGATTTCATGGACATATATCAGTCCCCAAAATTGATACTTTTGTAATTTCTTACGCCTGTCTTTACTGCAATCTCTGAACATAAATTGTGAAGATTTCATTTTAATATGGACGTTTATCATTTCCCTAATAATACTCTTATAATTTCTTATGCCTGTCTTACTTTAATCTCTTAATCCTGTTATCTTTGTAAGCTGAGGATGTATGTCACCTCAGGACCACTACTGTACAAATTGATTGTAAAATGTGTGTTTGAACAATATGAAATCAGTGCACCTTGAAAAATATCAGAATAACAGTGATTTTAGGGAACAAGGGGAGACAACCATAAGGTCTGACTGCCTGCAGGGTTGGGCAGAATAGAGCCACATTTTCTTCAGATGTGCAAGCAGGAGAGATATTGCTAAATTCTTCTCCTAGCAAGGAATATTAAATATTAAGACCCTTAGGAAAAGAACCGCATTCCTGGGGAGGTCTATAAATGGCCGCTGTGGAGTCTCTGTCTTATATGGTTGAGATAAGGACTGAAATATACTCTGGTCTCCTGCAGTACCCTCAGGCTTATTAGGGTGAGAAAATCCCACCCTGGTGAATTTGAGGTCAGACCGGTTCTTTGCTCTCGAACCCTGTTTTCTGTTGTTTAAGATGTTTATCAAGACAATACGTGCATAGCCGAACATAGATCCTCATCAGTAATTCTCTTTTTGCCCTTGCCTTGTGATTTTGCTTTGCCCTTTGCCTTGTGATCTTTACTGGCCTCAGAAGCAAGTGAACTTTGTTCTCCTTTTTTGCCCTTTGAAGCATGTGATCTTTGTGACCTACTCCCTGTTCGTACACTCCCTCCCCTTTTGAAATCCCTAATAAAAACTTGCTGGTTTTGCAGCTCAGGGGGCATGATGGACCTACCGATATGTGATGTCACCCCCAGCGGCCCAGCTGTAAAATTCCTCTCTTTGTACTCTTTCTCTTTATTTCTCAGACTGGTCGACACTTAGGGAAAATAAAAAGAACCTACATTGAAATACTGGGGGGCGGTTCCCCTGATAACATATAATCAGTTTTGTTACAGGACAAAAAGACTCATCTAGCACCAGGAAGAAAATAAATCCCCTTCGAAGGAACAAATACTAGAAGTTATTTCCACTGCTCAACTGAATACTGGTGTTGAATGGAGAACACTGCAAAGAGGTGAAATGCATAGAAGTAAAATGCATCCTTGAGCATCTTCTCTAGGAAACTCAGACTGACCTAGCCCAAGGACCTAACAACCAAAGGAAGACCCGTCAGGTAGGAAGAAGCAGAACAAGGCTCTTACTGACTTAGTACTATAAAAGACTACTTACAAGAGGGAAATTCTAAATTTAGAAAGAAATTTTCAACTAAAATATTTAATAATAGCTTTTCACTTGAACTACTAAATGCAAATATATTTTTTTCTTTAACCACCTTGTTAGAATGGATAAACAGGTCACTGAATCAGTTTTCATCTTACCCTGAAAAATCAGCAGAATATTGTCCATAGTCAAAGATATAGACTCGAGTAACTTGGCACACTGTGAGGTATCCCAGAGCAAACACAAAGCAGTAACTGCAAAACAAAAATAAGCTACATTAATGAAGATAAAAGACTCATTTTGTTAAAGAGTACATTTTAAAGTAATTTATTAGCTAAATGACATGGTTCAGAAATTAAATATTACTAGATCTACTCTACAAACAGCCTTCTTTAATAAATTAGGAACACTCTTTTCTAGCATCTGCTTCAGTTTACTTGACTATCATCTTCAATGGTAAATTCATTTTATTTATTTCCTTCTGAGAGACATATACACACCAATTTATATATCTGAAAGTCATGATCATGAGCATAAATATGTGGTTAGTATGTGTTCCATTTATTCCTCCTTTCTAGGACACAAAAGTTAGCACAAAAATATTTGGCTAAGGTATACATTAAACAAATTCTTAATAGAATTTTGAAAAAAACTTGTCCTCGATAGTCTAAAAGCATATCTTCTTAGTGTGAGTTGGGTGGCATTTACACACATTTCATAGCCATGAACACTTAGTGATTTCTACAACTTAAGATGCTTGGAATATAGTTACAATTAAAAACACAGCATGGGAAAAAGAACTTATATATCAACAGGAGAGAAGAGAAACCCAGAAACAGACTCCAGAATACTTAACATTGAATAGGATGAAGGCTGCAATGCAAATTATCAGGGAATGGATGAGTTGTTATTTAATTGGTTCAAAATCTGGGTGGGGAAAAGAAAGCTATGCCTTCATCTCACACCAAAACAATTCTATGTGGATTAATGAATTACATGTAAAATATACAAGTACAACAAATAGGAACTGTGACTAAATATTCAAATGTTCTGAAATTGGGGAAGGACTTTCTAAACATATATGATATTGAAGAAATCAAGGGAGGAAAAACCTTTAACTAAAAAAAAAAAAAAAAATTGACCAAATAAAAATCTTTGTCATGTAGGCAGTTCAGGTGGTTTTATGAAAGTTCTTTCAAACTTTTGACAAATAGTTAATTATAATCTTTTGAATTATTCCTGAGCAAAGAACAGGGATGGAGAGCTTCCTAATCCAAATGTTTAACAAAGTTAATATATTCATGATTGCTATATCTGACAAAAATAGCACATATGGATACCCATACACAAAGCATTGAAAAATCAAATTTAAAATAATTTCTAAAAATTATGTGGCAGACTGCACTTTCCAAAGATGCCCAAAACAGTACCTCCCATTTCATATGCTCTTCTGCAGCCTGTGCTGCTCTCTGTCAAGAGGAGGAGTCTACCTCTCTGCCCACTTTGAGTGTGGGTGGCCTTCTAACTGCACAGACCAGCGGATTACAGAAGCAACATTTTGCTAGTTCCAGGTGCAAACCATAATTAACCTGGCAGTTTCTACTTTTTGCCTTTTAGAAGTTGGTTGTTGGGAATAAGTGTGACTATCCTGAGACCACTACATGTAGAGATTCTGGAGGATGCGAGACCATGCACAGAAAGAGAGAGAGAGAAAGAACAAGAGAGAAAAGGTGGGATAAAGGAAGGGTTGGGGATTGGGTTGGGTCTAGGCCCTAATCAAGGATCTGATCACACACATCTAGGGGAGGAAGGAAGGAAGGAAAGAGGTGTGAAGGAGAGAGGAGCGGGGTGGAAATGGAGAGTGAGGCACCAAGGAGCACCAAGTGGTTAGACATGTGAGTGAGGAAGCTAATTCCACACGAAAAAAAGATGATGCTATCCAGTGGAATCCTTCCTGAACTGCTTACCCACAGTCATAAGCAACCTAATACAGAGTATCACTTTGTTTTAAGCCACTATGTTTTGATATAATGACATAATCAAAACAGAAACTGATAACTGAAAATGGGGTGCTACTGTAACCAAACACCTTCATGGAATATGTCAGATAAGCCGTTTCTAAGAATCCTAAGGGCATGCCTCTTAGACATTCTCTGATAGATTAAAAAAATTTTTAAGAAGCTCAAGGGTGTTGTCACACAGCACCCCGACTCTGAAAGTAGAAAGGAGGCTGTCTAAAAGAGATTTGTGGGTGTAGTTTCTGTCTAATGTAGAGGATTACAATTAGATACACAGGAAGCCCACATAGTTCTCTAATGGGCTTATAAAAGATTAGGCTGAAAAGGAGAGACAGTTCAAAATGAAAAAAGATGTTTAGGTCCCCAAATTTTACCCATAGGAAGCAGTCTAGCAAAGCCATTCAAATGCAAAACCTGGCCATTTCTTATGAAAAAGGACAACTAGTCCATGGTGTGAAGTCAAGAGCTCAGAGGATGAAGCCAAAAGCCACACAGATGCACTCAAGGGACTAGGTCTGGGCCCTAATCAAGGAACTGATCATACATATCTGTCTGGATTTCACAATCACCGTGGACTAGGGCTGAGAAGCATCTTACAGTACGATAGTTTTCATTAACAATAGTGTCTCCTACAGCCGTCCTATTGCTGATCATCCCTGGACACTAGGTGTGTGAGGGGCAAAAAGCTTGCCTGTTAGTTCACTGGCCTTCAGATCAAAAAGAACTGTACTTGGGGACCCACCCCAAGAAGCCTCATCCAGGCCTGACTTAGATGACAAGATCAGGAACTTGAGCTTGATGTCCTAATGAGATGAGACTTTGGGGATCCTGGGAGGAAAGTGAATAACCTTTCATGTAGGATTCATGTGAACTGTGGGGGCCAGAGGACTGGCTGTCTTTCAAGACTGCTGCCATCAATAACATCCCTCCCTGTTGTACATGTCTAACTCTTTACATCAAGAGCTGAAAGAAAATTCTTGCTATAGTTTGGATGATTGCCTCCTCTAAAACTTCATGTAGAAATCTAATCTCTAATGCTGGAGGTGGGGTCTAATGGTAGGTGTTTGGGTCATGGGGGCAGATCCCTCATGAATAGATGAATGCCTTCCCTGGGGGATGAGGAGGTGAGTGAGTTCTCACTCTGTTTATTCCCTTGAGAGCTGGTTGTTAAAAAGAGCCTGGCACCTCCCTGCTTTCCTCCTCTCTGGCCACGTGGTCTCTGCATACACTGGTTCCTCTTCACCTTCTGCCACACGTAGAAGCAGCCTGAGGCCCTCACCAGAGGCAGATGCTCAATGCTGAACTTTCTATCCATCAGAATCATAAGCCAAATAAACCTTTTCTCTTTATAAATTACCCAGTCTCAGGTATTTCTTTATAGAAACACTAAATTAAGACACTTTCCTGTCCCACCCCCCTTGAATCTATGCTAGACTTAATAACTTGTTTTTACCAATAGAATACAGTGCAAATCATAGACAGAATTAAAAACAAAAATCACATGATATCTCAACAGACGCAGAAAAAGGATTTGACAAATATCCTGCATGCCTCTATGATTAAAATCCACAGCAAAATTGGTATACAAGGGACATACCTTAATGTAATAAAAGCCATCTATGACAAACCCACAGCCAACATAACACCGAATGGGGAAAAGTTGAAAGCATTCTTGCCGAGAACAGGAACAAGACAAGGATGCCCACTCTCAGCACTCCTCTTCAACACAGTACTGGAAGTCCTAGCTAAAGCAATAAGAAAGAAAGACAGAAAGAAAGAGAGAAAGAGAGAGGAGAAAAGAAAAGAAAAGGGCATCCGTATCAGTAAAAAGGAAGTCAATTTACCTTGAAAACCCTAAGGACTCCTCCAGAAAGCTCCTAGAACTTACTGATAAAAGAATTCAGCAAAGTTTTCTGGATACAAGATTAATGTACACAAATCCATAGCTCTTCTATACACCAAACAGCAACAAGTGGATAATCAAATCAGTAATTCAACCCCTTTTACAACAGCTGCAAAAAAATAAAATACTAAGGAATACACTTAACCAAGGAGTCAAAAGACCACTACAAGGAAAACTACAAAACACTGCTAAAGGAAATCATAGATGACACAAACAAATGGAAACACATCCTATGCTCATGGATGGGTAGAATCAGTATTATGGAAATGACCATACTGCCAAAAGCAATTTACAAATTCAATGCAATCCCCATCAAAATACCATCATTCTTCACAGAGTTAGAAAAAGCAGTTCTAAAATTCATATGGAACCAAGACTAAGCAAAAGGGACAAACCTGGAAGCATCACACTACCTGATTTCAAACTATACTATAAAGCCATAGTCACAAAAACAGCATGGTACTGGTATAAAAATAGGCACACAGACCAGTGGAACAGAATACAGAACCCATAAATAAACCCAAATACTTAGAGCCAACTGATCTTCAACAAAGCAAACAAAAATGTAAAATGGGGAAAGAACACCCTTTTCAACAAATGGATTTAACTGGCTAGCCACATGTAGGAGAATGAAACTGGATCCTCATCTCTCACCTTATACAAAAATCAACTCAAGATGGGTTAAAGACTTAAATCTAAGAACTGAAACTATAAAAATCCTAGAAGAAAACATCGGAAAAACCCTTCTAGACTTTGGCTTACGCAAGGATTTCACGACCAAGAACCCAAAAGCAAATGTAATAAAAACGAAGATAAATAGTTGGGACCTAATTAAACTGGAGAGCTTTTGCATAGCAAAAGGAACAGTCAGCAGAGTAAACAGACAATCCACAGAGTGGGAGAAAATCTTTACAACCTATACATCTAACAAAGGACTAATATCCAGAATCTACAACAAACTCAATCAGTAAGAAAAAAACAAATAATCCCATCAAAAAGTGGGCTAAGGACATGAATAGACAGTTCTCAAAAGAAGATATACAATGGCCAACAAACATATGAAAAAATGCTCACATCACTAATGATCAGGGAAATGCAAATCAAAACCACAATGCGATACCACCTTACTCCTGTAAGAATGGTCATAATAAAAAAACAGTAGATAACGGTGTGGATGTAGTGATCAGGGAACACTTCTACATTGCTGGTGGGAATGTAAACTAGTACAGTCACCATGGAAAGCAGTGTGGAGATTCCTTTAAGAATTAAAAGTAGAACTACCATTTGATCCAGCAATCCCACTACTGGGTATCTACCCAGAGGAAAAAAAAGTCATTATTTGAAAAAGATACTTGCACATGCATGTTTATAGCGCACAATTCACGACTGCAAAATTGTGGAACCAACTAAAATGCCCATCAATCAACAAGTGAATAAAGAAACTGTGGTGTGTGTGTGTGTGTATATATATATATATATATATAATGGAATACTACTCAGCCATAAAAAGGAACAGCATTTGCAGTGACCTGGATGAGACTGGAGACTATTACTCTAAGCGAAGTAACTCAGGAATGGAAAACCAAACATCGTATGTTCTGGTATGTGGGAACTAAGCTATGAGGATGCAAAGGCATAAGAATGATACAATGGACTTTGGGGACTTGGGAGGAAGAGTGGGAGGGGGGCAAGGGATAAAAGATTACAAATATGGTACAGTGTATACTGCTTGGGTGATGGGTGCACCTTGATACAGCGTATCATGACTGTAGCCAGTACAGCTTAAACAGAAAACAAACAAAAAACCAAAAATCTCATTAACATAAGCAAAAATATTAACCAACGTTCATATTGGAACTACATTCATTTGCTAATACTGTGAGCAATTACTTTACTAAATAGGATAGTAACCAAGCATTTATTCATAGTCATTTTGGTTAAATTACAGTTGAACTGCAGCCATAATTTAGCTGTGAGAGTTCAGAAAAAAACAAACAAAAAAAATCAATGAAAGTATTTTGTGAGAATCAACGAGCTACACAGAATTGAAAATAAAGGATATTCTATTCTCATTACTATTTATAAATTGTGCACTAAGTCTGTTAAATTTGTAAAATTTACAATAAACTCACGTATGCATATTTATGCATTTTTTTCTAGAAAGCCAGTTAGTTGGTACTCACCAATATACCCCACTAGCCACATGTAGTTACTGAGCTCTTGAAATGTGGCTAGTATAAACTGAGATAAGCTGCAATTGTAAAATACACCCCAGATTTTGAAGACTAAGTATAAAAACAAAAATTGTTTTCATTGATTATACTTTGAAATATTATTTTGGCTATACTGGGTAAAATGAAATGTTATTACTAAAATATATTACTTAATGTGCTTTTTTTTTCAGTTTTTAAACTGTTTGACTACTGGAATTTTTTTAATTTTTTTTTTTTTTTTGAGACAGAGTCTTGCTCTGTCGCCCAGGCTGGAGTGCAGTGGCGCAATCTCAGCTCACTGCAACCTCCACCTCCCAGGTTCAAGCGATTCTCCTGCCTTGGCCTCTCAAGTAGCTGGGACTATAGGCACCTGCCATCACACCCAGCTAATTTTTGTAATTTTAGTAGAGATAAGGTTTCACCATATTGGCCAGGCTGGTCTTGAACTCCTGAGCTCAAGTGATTCACCTGCCTCAGCCTCCCAAAGTGCTGGAATTACAAGCATGAGCCACCATGCCCAGCCAGAAATCTTTAAATTATATCTGTGGCTTGCATTGTATTTCTATCACACAGTGCTAGACAGTTTTCCTGAAAAAAGGAAAACAGACACAGCTGGTGGGGCTTTTCACATTTTTGCCACTCTCTCTACCTAGAATATGGATCTGACGGCTGCTGTAGCAGCCATCTTGCACCCATGAGGTAATAAGCTAAGAGGCAGAACAAGAGGGGAAACCTGGTTCTTTAATGACATTGTTGAGCTGCTATACCAGCTCTGGACAATCTAACTTGAGAAAGAATTCTAGGTGGTGGGGGTTTTTCTGTGTTTTGTTTTGTTTACTGTCTGTACTACTCCAAAAGCACATCAAACTTTTGTTGCTATCTTGTCTTTCGAATTAGACTGCAGGGAAGGGTGTTGGGAAAAGCCTTTGATTTTTCAAGTTCACACATCAGCAGAGAAAGCAGACATATAAGCCACTATGCACATAAATTATTTTAAGTGCAACAGTCCATTTATGAATTTCACTGAATGTCTTCAAACAGAAGAATATACACGCAAATAAAATCCAGACCGACCTGGGCTGGACTTAATTTTAACAGTCCCAATCACTTTTTATTATTGCTACCTGTTTGACCTTAGAAAGTGACTATTCTTCTGCATCCTGGTTCTCTCACTTCTAAAAGGTGGATGCACTATTCCAGGGATCCTGGCTACGGTAACCCCATCACTGTCATCTCACCCTCCTTGCAACTGACTGGTTTATGGGAGGCAGAAAACTTAGGTCTGGTTGATGAAGCCTGACACAGAGCTTTTGGAAAGGCCTTTCTTACTTTTAGTGTGACACTTGCTGTTGGCATGTCTATATGTGCGTGTCCATCTTTAGCCTACAAGGAGCTAGCCTGAGGACAAAGTCAATATGCTGAGACGGCAAAATAAAAAACAGAACTTGGTGTTTTGATGTCCTCATCAACACTGAGCTGCTGAATTAATGAAAATGAGGTGCCTTGTCTCATGACTTCCAGCTTCGAGAGGTAACCTTTCTCTGCTGTTTACAAAATTCAGATACTACTATAAGTTGGGATTTCTGCTCTTCACAGCCGAAAGAATTCAGATATGATTATTACTAATATCAAAATAAAATCAACAGCTTCTGAAGAGTTCCAGAACAGAACATTTTCTTATTAATTGAATAAGAACTGTTGAATTGCTGCCTTATTTCAAAAGGTGAAACCACATCTAAAATATCTGTTCACTTAGGTGTTAGATATAGAGTGGAAATTGCTCAGGGAAATTGCTAATTCCCATGTAGCAGCAACTATGGGAATTAATGAACTAGAAAGGCTGAAGAGAACTAAAAACGAATTCTTCTCAAAAAAGGAAAACAGGTGATGTCACCAAAAGGTTCAAAATCCTGATGGGAATGAAAACAAAAACTAACAAATGAGTGTTTTAACACGATGAAATCAAATTAAACTGTTTACTCTCCAAGGTTATCAGGCTTGGACGGCTTTGGTTGTAGCCCAACTGCACAAAAGGCTTGCACATTTGAATACTAACCTTTTTCTCTCTATTCTGCCTTTCCCTCTGTTTATATTTTCCAAGACTGTTACTATGTACCTCTTGTTTTATAGTGTTTTATGCATTTTTTTGAAAAGTTAGAGGAATTACATTACCTGATTTCAAGACTAAGTATGAAGCTTCAGTAACCAAGACAGTATGACATTGGCCTAAAGTTAGACACACAGATCAATGAACAGAATAGAGTACAGAAATAAAGCCATACATAGATGGTAAACTGCAATTCAAAAGGAAAAAGTGTTTGCAACAAACAGTGCTGGGACAAATGAACATACATATAGAAAAATAAATTCCAACCCTTGTCTCTTAACATACACAAAAATTAACTCGATATGGATCACTGATCTAGGCACAAAAACAAGAACTGTAAAACTTCTAGGAGAAACTATTCATAAACCAAGGGCAGACACAGATTTCTTAGTAAAAGATAAAAAGCTCTGAATTAAAAAATCAAATTCACTTCATCAAGATTTAAAAGTTCTGCTCTTCAAAACTCACCACTAAGGAAATGAAAAGGCAAACATAGGTTGAAAACATTTTTTCATAATTTATCTATCTGACAAAGGACTTACATCCAAAACATAGAAATAATGAATTATAACAAAAATTAAACCCAACAGTCAACAGATATGAACAAAATGTCCCAAAAGAAGATATACAATTCGTCAAACAGCACAGGAAAAAATGTTTGACATCATTAATCATCAGCGAAATCTAAATTAAAATCACAGTGAAATATCACTATATCCGTTAGACTGAGCACCATGGAAAAGGCTGAGAACACCGACTGCTGGCGGGAACGGAAAGGAACTGGCGCTCGTATACATTGCCAGTGGGAGTGTAGAATGGTACAATCACTTTGGGAAGTTTGGCAATTTCTTACTGGATTAAAATATTTTTATCTGATGCCCCAGCAATTCCTTTCCTAGGTGTTTACACAAGAGATATGAAAATACGTATCAACAAAAAGACTTGAAGAATGTTTCAGAAGTTTTACTCCTAATAGCCCATTCTTGAATTTTTAAACAACTCAAATGTCCATTAATAGGTGAAAGGATACATAAACTGAGATATATTCATACAGTGGAAGAAAAAGGAACAAACTGTGAAACACAACAACAGGACTGAGTTTTTTACACATTAAGCTGAGTACAAAATGCCAGACACAAAAGATTACAGAACGTAGGATTCCGTTGCTATGAAATTCTAGAGCAAGCTAAATTGATCTATGGTGACAGAAAGCAGATCATTGGTTGCAGAAGACAGGATGGACTGACTGCAAAGGATGACAAAGGAACTTTCTGGGACAAGTGAAATGTGCTATATCTAGATTTAGGGTGGTAGTCACACCGGTCTATACATTTGTCCAAGCTCATGGAACAGGCAGCTTTATTTTGGATAAGTTGTACTTAAATAAAACTGATTAAGAAATTATTTGGAAACAAACAATTTTTGCACAAGCCCTTTGCAGATTCCTTCTTATCCTGGGGTCCCAGGGTTCAGTTTGCATCTTTGCTCCATTTACATTCATTTTCAAGAGGAAATGGGCACAGCGTGCAGTGCCTCTAAACAATTACAATAGTAACATCAAAGATCACTGATCTCAGATCACCATAACAGAGACAATGATGTTTGAAGTGTTGTCAGAACTATCAAATGTAACACAGAGACACTAAGTGAACACATGTTGCTGGAAACCAACATTGATGGATTTGCTGGGTGCAGGGATGTCACAAACTTTCTGTTTGTTTAACAAAAAGAAAAAAGGCAGTATCTATGGTGCACAATAAAATGGAATGCAATAAAACAGGTGTGCCCATATTTGTTTAACCTGAATTATAGTTCCTACCGGAAAGGCAGAAGGAATACTAAATAAGGAGCTGTTATTGCTCCAGGCCTAAAAGGCTTGCAAGCCTCACTGAAATAGGCTTTTTATTAAACAGCTTTATTGAGGTATAATTTACACACCATGAAATTTACTTACTGTAAATGTACAATTCAACAATTTTTAGTAGATGTGTAGAGTTGTGTGACCATCACTGCAAGACCACTGCCCCAAGAGTTCCCTTGTGGTTACTTGCAGTATCCCCTAATTGTACCCTCAACCCTAGGCAACCACCGATCATTTTCTGTCTCTAGATCTGTCTTTTCTGGGAATCTCATGTAAATAAAATAATACAATATGTAGTCTTTTGTATCTGGCTTCTTCCACGTAGCATGCTCTTGAGGTTCATCCATGTTGCAGCGTATCTCGGCAGTTTGTTCTCTGTAAACTGCTGAATAGTGTTCCATTGCATGAACATGCCACATTTCGTTTACCCTTTCACCAGCCAGTGAATATCTGGGCTGTTTGAAGCTTCTGGCTATTATGAATAATGCTACTTGATGTGGACATATGTTTTTACCCTGGGTAGAAACCTAACAACAGAATTTTCAGGGCATATGGTAAGTTAATGTTTAACTTTCAACCAAAATGTTTTCCAAAGTGACTATAATTTTTATGCTCCTGTAAGCAACGTATGAAGATTCCAGTTTCTTCATATCCTCACTAATGCTGGGTATTGTCAGTCTTTTAAACTACATCCATTCTAATGGATATATAGTGGTTATTAGATATCGTAGTTTTAATTTCATTATAGTTTTAATTTGCAATTCACTAATGACTAGTGATCTTGAGCATCTTTTAATTTGCATATTAGCCATGAAATGTCTAACTAGCAGTTTTGTCCATCTTTAAATTGGGTGGTCTTCCTAGTATTGATTGTACGAGTTCTGTACACCTTCTAGACCCAAGTCCTGTATCAGACACATGTTTTGCAAGTATTTTTCTTCTGTGGCTTATCTCTTCATTTTCTTAAAGGTGTCTTTTGAATAGCAAAAGTTTTAAATTCTGAAAAATGAGTATTCAATTTTTTTATTATATTATGATTTATTTTTAATTTTTTTTGAGACAGGTTCTCTCTGTTTCCCAGGCTGGAGCACAGTAGTACAATCATAGCTCAATGTACCTTGGACTCCTGGGTTCAAGTGATCTTCCTGCCTTAGCCTTCCAAGCAGCTAAGACTACAGGTCTGCACCACCACATTGGGGTACTTTTCTACTTAAAAACAATTGGGTCTCACTATGTTGCCCAGGCTGGTCTCAAACTCCTGGCCTCAAGCAATTCTCTTCCCTCAGCTTCCCAAAGTGCTGGGATCACAGGCATGTGCTACCACACCCAGCCAATTTTATTCTTTATGGACAATTCCTTGGTTGTCATACCTAAGAAGTCTTTGCCCAACCGAAAAGTCACAGAGAGTTTCTCCCATATTGTCTTCTGAAGTTTTAAAGGTTTAGCTGCTACATTTAGGACTACAATGCATTTTAGGTTGATTTTTATGTATGATGTGAGGTAAGGATCAGGTTCATTTCTGTGCATATAGAAACCTGATTGTCCCAGCACTGTGTATTGAAAAAACTATACTTTTCCAACTGCCTTGGCACTTTTGTCAAAACTCAACTGACCATAAAGGTTTATTTCGGAACTCTCCATTTTGTTGCAAAGATTTATATGTCTATCCTTATGCCAATAGCACAGTGTCTTGATCACAGTAGCATTAGTTGTGAAACTCAGGAGTATAAATCCTCAAACTCTGTTGTTCCTTTTCAAAATTATCTCGGTTATTTAAGGTCCTTAGTATTTCCATATAAATTTTATATGGAAAAGCTTAAAACCTGCCAGTGTTTCTGTTAGGAATTACATTAAATCTATAGATGAATTTGTGAAGAAATTCCATCTTAACAATGTAAAGTCTTCCAACTCATAAGTATAAAATACTTCTCCATTTAATCTTCCTTCTCTCAGGAACGTTTTATAGTTTTCAAGTGCAATTGCAATTATTTTATTAAATTTATTCCTAAGTATTTTATTCTTTTTGATGTTGCTGTGAATGGAATTGTTTTTATACCTGCATTTCTGGACTCTCAATTTGTAGTATATAGAAATATAACTGATTTTGTACACTGGTCTTATAAACTGCAACCTTGCCAGCCTCATTTATTAGTCCCAAGAGTATTTTTCTCTGGCTATTCTAACACTCCTCTGGTTTCTGTTTGCATGGCTTACATCTTTTCCACTCTTTTACCTTCAACCTATTCATGTCTTTAAAGTGTTTTTCTTGTAGACAACAAACATATGGTTAGATTTTGTTTTTCATCCAGTCTGACAACTTCTGACTTCTGATTGATATTTACTATAAGTATTTATATGGTTAGATTTAACTGCTATTTGTTTTAGCTATGTCTCAGGCCTTTTTTGTTCCTCCTTTAGTGCCTTCTTTTGTATTAAACAAATATTTGGTAGTGAACTATTTTAGTTCCTCTGTTGATTCTTTCAATGTGTACTTTTTAGTTATTTAGCAATTGCTCTAGGAATTACCATGTGTCTCATTTCATCACAATCTATTTTGGATTAATACTGACTTAATTCTGATAAAATATGGCCAGCTTGCTCCAATACAGCTTCATTTTCTGTCATCCTTTGAGCTACTACTGTCATATATATGGCATCTACAAATTTTACAATACCAATAATATAGCATTATAGTTATTGCTTTAAACACTGTTACGTCCTTTAAAAAATCAAGAAAAGAGAGATGCATACAGACTTCCACATTTACCCAACTGTTTACCATTTCTGGAGCTTCTCATTCCTTCCTATGCACTTCCTTTCGACCTCAACGACTTCCTTTGGAATTTCTTATAAAGCAGGTCTTTGTTTATCTCGGAATGTCTTTACTAAACCTTTATTTCTGAAGGATAATTTTGCTGGATATACAACTTGTAGTTGAAAATTTTTCCTTCAGCATTTTGAATATGTCATTCTATTTCCTTCTGGCCTCCACTGTTCTGATAAGAATTTTATCATTGCTGTCTCTAAAATGAGTTGTTTTTCTCTCACTGCTCTCAAGATATTCTCCTCATCTTTGTCTTTCAGCAGTATGACTTAGTGAAGACCTATTTGTGTTTATCCTACCTGAGGTCTGTTGAGCTTCTTGGATCCACAGATTAATGTTTTACATCACATTTGGGATGTCAATGGCCATCATTTCCTCAAATGCTTTTTCTGCCCCTTTCTCTCTCCCCTCTCTTTTGTAACTCAGGTTAAACATTGTTGGTGCATGGGATATTATCCCATAGGTCTCTGAAGCTCTGTTTATTTTTCTTCAATATTTTTTATACCTTTTTTCTTCAGATTGGCTAATACCTTTGACATACCCTTAAGTTCACTGATTCTTCGGCCATTGCAAATCACTATGTTGCACTTATTGTGAATTTTTCATTTCGGTTCATTACTTTTCAGCTCTAGGACTTTCATTTGTTTCCTTTTCAAAGTTTCCATTTATTTATATTCCCTATTTGTTAAATTATGATCCTCCTTATCTTAGTTCTTTAAATGTATTTATAACAGTTGTTTTGTCTGGTAAACCCAACATCTGGGTCCGTTTAGAGGCGGTTTCAATTGACTGCTTTTTTCCTCATTTCTCATAATTTTTTAAACTGGACATTTTAGATAATACATGACAGTAACTCTGGATTTTAATCAACTTTTTCTTGAGCACTGCTGTGCTGTTTTTGTTTCTTAGCCTGAAGTTAATCCACTGAATCTTTCTCACTCACGGTGAGAGCTGATGCAGCAGCTGATGTCTCTACTCAGTTTTTTAAAGCCTCAGTGTTATTTTTTTAGTCTCACTCTAGAGGTTGCCCCCGTGTCTGCATATCTGAGTGGTCAGTCAATGATTAGTCGGAGCTTATGCTTAAACACCCGAAGCAAGTAAGATAGCTGCTCAAAGTTCCATCTTTTTCCAGTCAGCCCCAGCTCTTACTTTCCCCCAGGTCCTCTCAGGCCTCATCTGTGCTGAGATGCAGCCACCATCAGCCAGGGGTGTGTGGAGATCTCATCAAGTCCCTCAATGGCTCTCTCACTTCCAAGATATCCCTGTTAAATGATGGACCACCCTTAGGCTAGGAGAGCTGGAGGCATTCTGTTAGCTACTGCATAGGGTTCTCTGCCTTTCACTCCAAATCAAGTCAGCTGGTTTTCACGGCCAGCCTTGCCCTTGAAACCACCTTTGAAAACATTATAGTGGTAAGGGAGGTCTGACATAACTGACTCAAGCTTGCTTCTATCAGGCTAAACTGCTTTTGGAGGGGTTATAATAAACCTTTCTTGAACTGATCCTGCCCTTGTTCAAAAGTTGAAAGGGGACTGAGATTTCAAGATGGCCGAACAGGAACAGCTCCAGGCTACAGCTCCCAGCGTGAGCGACATAGAAGACGGGTGATTTCTGCATTTCCAACTGAGGTACCAGGTTCATCTCACTGGGGCGTGTTGGACAATGGGTGCAGGACAGTGGGTGCAGCCCACCAAGTGAGAGCCAAAGCAGGGCAAGGCATCGCCTTACCTGGAAAGCACAAGGAGTAAGGGAATTCCCTTTCCTAGCCAAGGGAAACCGTGACACACAGCACCTGGAAAATCAAGTCACTCCCACCCTAATACTGTGCTTTACCAAGGGTCTTAGCAAACAGCGCACCAGGAGATTATATCCCACACCTGGCCCAGAGGGTCCCAAGCCCATGGAGCCTCCCTCATTGTTAGTACAGCAATCTGAGATCTAACTGCAAGACGGCAGCGAGGCTGGGGGAGGGGCATCCATCATTGCTGAGGCTTGAGTAGGTAAACAAAGTGGCCTGGAAGCTGGAACCAGGTGGAGCCCAATGCAGCTCAAGGAAGCCTGCCTGCCTCTGTAGACTCCACCTCTGGGGACAGGGCAAAGCCAAACAAAAGGCAGCAGAAACCTCTGCAGATTTAAATGTCCCTGTCTGACAGCTTTGAAGAGAGTAGTGGTTCTCCCAGCATCGAGTTTGAGATCTGAGAACGGATAGACTGCCTCCTCAAGTGGGTCCCTGACCCCTGAGTAGCCTAACTGGGAGGCACCCCCTAGTAAGGGCAGACTGACACCTCACATGGCCAAGTACCCCTCTGAGATAAAGCTTCCAGAGGAATGATCAGGCAGCAACATTTGCTGCTCAGCAATATTCACTCTAATGCAGCCTCCACTGCCGATACCCAGGCAAACAGGGTCTGGAGTGGACCTCTAGCAAAAACTCCAACAGATCTACAGCTGAGGGTCCTGACTGTTAGAAGGAAAACTAACAAACAGAAGGAAAACTAACAAACAGAAAGGACTTCCACACCAAAACCCCATCTGTACGTCACCATCATCAAAGACCAAAGGTAGATAAAACCACAAAGAGGGGAAAAAAACAGAGCAGAAAAGCTGCAAATTCTAAAAATCAGAGCACCTCTCCCCCTTCAAAGGAATGCAGCTCCTCACCAGCAGCAGAACAAAGCTGGACGGAGAATGACTTTGACGAGTTGAGAGAAGGCTTCAGACGATCACACTTCTCCGAGCTAAAAGAGGAAGTTCGAACACATCACAAACAAGCTAAAAGCCTTGAACGAAGATTAGATGAATGGCTAACTAGAACAACCAATGTAGAGAAGTCCTTAAATGACCTGATAGAGCTGAAAACCATGGCATGAGAACTACGTAACAAATGCACAAGCTTCAATAAGCAATTCGATCAACTGGAAGAAAGGGTATCAGTGATTAAAGATCAAACTGATGAAATGAAACAAGAAGAGAAGTTTGGAGAAAAAAGAGTAAAAAGAAACAAACAAAGCTCCTGAGAAATATGGGACTATGTGAAGAGACCAAATCTACATCTGATTGGTATACCTTAAAGTGATGGGGAGAATGGAACCAAGTTGGAAAACACTCTACAGGATATTATCCAGCAGAACTTCCCCAACCTAGCAAGGCAGGCCAACATTCAAATTCAGGAAATACACAGAAGGCCACAAAGATACTCCTCAAGAAGAGCAACTCCAAGACACATAATTATCAGATTCACCAAAGTTGAAATGAAGGAAAAAATGTTAAGGGCAGCCAGAGAGAAAGGTTGGGTTACCCACAAAGGGAAGCCCATCAGACTAACAGTGGATCTCTCAGCAGAAAA
>NW_012118821.1:4719186-4736829 GCF_000951035.1 Colobus angolensis palliatus | reverse complement strand
ACTATTGTGGAAAACACTGTGGCCATTCCTCAAGGATCTAGAACTAGAAATACCATTTGACCCAGCCATCCCATTACTGGGTATATACCAAAAGGATTATAAATCATGCTGCTATAAAGACACATACACACGTATGTTTATTGCGGCACTATTCACAATGGCAAAGACTTGGAACCAACCCAAATGTCCATCAATGACAGACTGGATTAAGAAAATGTGGCACATACACACCATGGAATACTATGTAGCCATAAAAAAAGATGAGTTCGTGTACTTTGTAGGACATCATTCTCAGCAAACTATCGCAAGAACAGAAAACCAAACACCGCATTTTCTCACTCATAGGCAGGAATTGAACAATGAGAACACTTGGACACAGGAAGGGGAACATCACGCACCGGGGCCTGTTGTGGGGTTGGGAGAGTGGGGAGGATAGCATTAGGAGATATACCTAATGTAAACGACGAGTTAATGGGTGCAGCACACCAACATGGCACATGGATACATATGTAACAAACCTGCACATTGTGCACATGTACCCTAGAACTTTAAGTATAATAATAATAATAATAATAATAATAAAAAGAATAACAGCCATGGGTAATTTACATGTGAAGGGAGACAGAGTTTGGGAAAAAATATTAAAATTAGAGATTATCCAAATAATTATGCAACATTCTGCATTGTATAATTAAAATGTTGTCTGCAGGGATGGGAGGAGTCATTAAGCATTGCATTAACTATTATTAAATAAAAAACTAGCTTCCTATAAGTAATAACCTTCTTTGATTAAAAAAGTCTAAAGCCTAATGCTTTTTGAATACAAATAAAATCACATTCTTTTGTTAAAAAAAAAAAAAGTTGAAACCATATTTGTAAAGACTAACAAAAGGTCACAAGGTTAGAATTATGGTAGGGACTACATCTTTGCTAAAGAATAGGCACACCTGACCATGACCTGCCATTGCTTAGCTTGCTTTTCTCTAAATTGCTTACTGTTTCAGAGTCATGTAACCAGGGGTTGCAAGATTTATAGCTTCCTCAACTACTCCTACAGAAAACATCACTATTGTCAAACCTAAAGAACTGGTCTTTGAGATATTTTTCAGAGTAGCACTTTGGCAGATCAGGAGACACCACCTGAGACCTCCTCCCAGGAACTAACTCAGCTATGCAAAAACAGTTTTAGACACCCCTATGCTTTCATCCCCAGTCAATCATTACAGTTCTCCAGGCCCCTGCCAACCAAAGCACCCTTAATTTGAATTCTCAGAGAGGCAGATTTGTGAAATACCTCCTCTGTCCCTCTGCTTGGCTGACCCTGCAATTATTAAACTCTTTCTTTGCTGCAATACCTGCTGTTCTCAGTGCATTGGTTTTTCTGGGCAGTAGTCAAGAAGAACCCATCGGGCTGATACCCTGGTAGCATTACTTTGCCAAGGAATGGGAAACAGGCTAATTGCAAGCAAGAATACCATCACTTCCCAATGTTTTTATCTAAAAGTCAGCAGTTTTTCATGAATTAGTGCTTCTCAAATTGTTGCTTACTTTTGGTCAATTTCCAGAGCCCAAAAGTGTTTCTGAAAAGTTCATCTAGTTTTACAGCCATTTCAGGGGGAAGAACATTCATTGACCCCTTCACTATTCAATAGCTGGCAGGTGCATCTATTAAAAAATAGAAGACTTTTTTAAGCCACCTGCTTTATCAGCACAAGATAGGCATGCCATCTTCACACAAGATTCAGAGGTCCCTCCTTTTCTTCCCACTCACTTTAGAACACTTGGGGTCCTCTGTAGGGGAAATTCACCATTCCTCTAGAATCCCATTTCACTGATTAATAGCCTCACTAGGCTTTTCCTTGAATACAGACACACCAGATTCTGGTGTCTGGTGACCAGAACACCCACTTCCTTCCTTCCTAGAGACCTGCACATAATCTTATGATCCTCAATAAAAACTCTGCTGTACTACGAAGTGTGGGCTTGCTTGGTGATCTGTCCCGTCTCTCCTGGCCAGGTGTTCTCTTAGTTAGAACAAAGGGATCTTAATGAGTTACAGATGTAATAAAAGTCATGAGAGATTTTATTTGTTCCTTTACAAAGCCCTATTCATAACAAAGAGGAAAGGACCTTCGATGTATTCACTATGCCAGACACAAATAGTGACAATGAACATGAAGTCACTCGATTCTTTCCTGTTCTCACTTTGTTTACGGATGACAAAAATGAACCAACCCCCCTGCCCAGCTATTGTTCAGGTGCTTTTTTTTTTAAACAAAATCTAACTTTTGTTCCCACACCTGGTTCAGTAAGATAATAAGTCACTTAATTGTTCTTCACTAAGAAAATTTCAAAGCTAGCTAAAATATACAAATAAATTGGTCTTTGGCTGTTGGTATTAAGCAAGATTATTTTATCTTTCAAAATACAAGGAATAATATTATAGTTTACATGAAGATTTAAGACCTTCAACAAATCACCTGATTAACAGTCCCCAATTCAAGCTCTCCTAGTATCTCAATAAGTACACATAAAAAAAAATGAAGCTTTTTAATAACATCAAAAACTACCAATGTAATGGCAGAATCATGGAGCAACTGAGAAAGACAATTATCCATGAAAACACATCCAGATTTCAGCCTATTCTAGTCACTAATAAAACCAGGACTTTGAAAAAAAATGTTTGGAAAAGACTTCATATCACCCCTCTCACACCCCAATGCCAAGATCTTGGTTTTTACATCAAGATTAGAACCTATCACTGACTGTTCCTCAGGGGCCACATTTTAATAAAGGGTGCTACTGTCCAGATCTCCCCACCTGCCCGCACACAAGATCACTCATCATTCTTCTATCGACTTCAGGAGAAAAAACCTTTAGGTGGAAAGTAGGAAAAGAAAAAAAAAGAAATTCAAATAATTCTGAAAACCACTTAAAAGCAAGGCAAACAAGACTATGCGGGTTACAGTTCTTTACATCCCATATTTTGGTTTATAACACAACTGAACCAGTAAGTGGGAACAGGATGAAGACACCACCATGGCTGAGCAACAGATGAGCTGCCATACCCTCTTAGAAATGAGGCCCTGAAGAAAAGGTACACTCTCCAGTCTGCTCTTTGATTGCAGATAGGAGAAAATGGTTAGCTGTGAGCAGAGTCTGTTATCAGTTCTGCTAGAATATACATGTTAATCATCTAAAATTGTCTGGCAGGATTCTGAGGACACAATATTGAATGAGACTCACAGTCCCCATCCTGAGTTTGAAGTCCAGTACAGGAGGCGAAGGCAAATGTGTGCTGGCTCACAAACACGTGGCCACTCCACTGAATATGACGCATGTGTGTCTTCACATTTTAACATCTCTGAAATCAAGAATCCTCTTCGTAATTGATGGCATGTAAACCTTTTTAGTGGTACATAAAATAACGGTACATCTTACTATCAACGGCATCTCACATTTAATGAAATGCAGCATTTCATTTAATCTTCACTACAATCTTATGAAGTAGGTATTATTGCTCCAATTTACAAATGAGGAAACTGAGCATGGAGAGGGTAAGTAACCTGGATAATGTGACAAAGATACTGAGCAGGAGAGCAAGGATGAGAAGCAGTGTGGCTCTGAAGTCTGGATCTTAGCAGCAGATTTGTTTTGTTTTTTGTTTGTTTGTTTGTTTTGTCTGATTTGAGACAGGGTCTCAGTCTGTCGCCCAGGCTGGAGTACAGTGGTGTGATCATGGCTCACTGAAGCCTTGACCTCCTGGGCTCAAGCGATTCCCCTAACTTAGCCTGCTGCATAGCTGGGACTACAGGCACACAGCACCACACACTGACCACTTGCAGTGTTAAATCACCTGAACACAAGTATGAGTAATACAGTGCAATATGTGAAGTATACAAGAAGTACAAGGTAAAGTACAACTCTAGGTAGAAAACTCAAGACAGAGTACAAGGCTGACTTATTTTATTAAGAGGGAAAAGGCCTCACCACAGAGGTCACAGGTCAACAGGGCTCTGAAAAACCAGCCAGAACTCAGTTGGGGGCAGGAGGCTCCCTGCAAATACAAAGGAACCAAGTGTCAAACAGTAGAGCATGTGTGCACTACTACAAATGGTTCATTATGGCTGGGCCCGGCTCAGTCAAGGAGCGAGTGCTGTGAACTGAGAGTGGAAAGGAAGGCAGGGGCAGTCACAATGGGCGCTGCGAAGCTGCCAAGCTAACGGAGTCTGAAGCAGAAAAGAGGCATGGTCAGACAGATACTGTAAAAATCATCTGGGCAGCAAAGCACAGCACAGACCAGAGGCCAGAGGGACTAGCTGGCAGAGTAATGTGAGATGCAGGTACCAGATGGTAAACAGCAGAAATGGGTAGAGCTGAAGACCAACAGTGGATCTGACATGGGTCGGGGGGTAACAAGAGCTAAGGGTCACCACCACCCACTTAGTGCTTACTACATGCCCTGGGCTGCTTTAAACGCTTTACAAATGTCAAGTCCTCAAAACAACTCAATAGGAAACCAAAGCACAGATAGTTCTTAGTGATGGCTAGATACGGAGGTGAGAAGAAAGGATGATTTAGTCCAGTTACCTGGGCACCTCAGAAAGAGAACGATGCCACAGAAAGCATAAGCGAGGAAGAGATCTGAGGCCAAGATGAGTGTGGCGTTAGGTATGCTGGGGTGGACGCAGAAATGAGCAGGGCGAGACTGCAGCAGGAACATTTTCTGCCCAGGTACACCTGCGGACCATCAACCCCCAACTCCTTCTTCCAATGGCCATTTCTCTGCCTTCATTTTCTTCCTTTCTGTTACTTCTTAAACATGTTACCCTGTATCTTTAAGGATTATCTCCCAAGAATTATCTTCATTTTAAAACTTTTCATTATAAATTCATATTGTCTGCTAAGTGTGGGGACAGAGATAAAGTGAATGGATTTAATAAGGCAACTAAGATTTAGATTAACCTTTGAAAAGAATGGAATGGAAACTGAAACCCATCGATTAAAACAATTTTCAAGAGAACTGAAGACTTAAGTGAGGTAAGAAATCATAACTGCAGTAGCTCCGTCAAGTTGCGTTTCTCTCAAACAACAGGCAGCCCAAGTACAATAGACAGCTGTGTCCAACCGAGGCTGGGAAAGCAGCCGGTGGTGCATGGAGTGCCAGTGAGGCAAGGGAGACGAGGGCGCAGGCAGGAGAGGTACAGCTGGTGTTCAAGGAAGGGCAGGGCAGGAAGGCACAGCCAGGAGAACTGGGGAAGGGGAAAGAGGAGGAGCATCACCTCTAGCACACTTCCTAGGCCCTCAACTCTTGAGTCCCTCCGTCACCCACCACAGTCAGGCAGACATCCAAATGTGGGTGGTCCTGTGGGAGTAAGACTGTGTGATCAGGCTGTTCTCATGCTGCTACAAAGAAATATCTCCAAGTAATTTGCAAAGAAAATAGGGTTAATTGGCTCACAGTTCCGCAGACTGTACAGGAAGCATGGTACTGACATCTGGGGAGGTCTCAGGAAGCTTATAATCATGGCAGAAGGCGAAGGGGGAGCAGGCACATCACATGGCCAGAGCAGGAGTAAGAAAGCAGGGGGAGATGTCAAACACCTTTAATGACCAGATCTCACAAGAACTCATTCACTACTGTGAGAACAGTACCAAACGGATGGTGCTAAACCATTCATGAGAACCTGCCCCCTGATCCAAACACCTCCCACCAGGCCCCATTTCCAACACTGGGGATTACATTTCAACATGAGATCTGGGAGGGGACACAGATCCAAACCGTATCAGTAAGCAAGCCTGACTCCAGAAGAGCGGTCTCAGCCAGTTCCAGAAGTTACAGATTTCAGATAGAGCAGCACTAGACAAGAGAGTGAATAGTGAGGGTGCAGAAACATGACGGATGCTAACGAGGGGCTAAGGTGACCCCGGCACAGAGGCTGGTAGGACGTCTGCCATCCAGATGACTGGGGAAGACTACAGAGCCAGCTATCCAAGAGGCATGAATTAGTTCTAGAGCAGCTGTTCTTAAATTTCTTGGTCTCAGGACCTTTTTCACCCTTAAAAATTATTGAGGAAACCAAAGAAACATAACCTACATAAATAATAGCCATTGATATACACCATATTAGGAATTAAAACTGAGCATTTAAAAAAATCTATTAATTCAAGAATAATTATAATAAAGTTTTTATGAAAAATATATTTCCAAAACAAAAAAATTAGTCAGAAGAGTGGTACTGTCCTATATTTTTACAACTCTACTGAATGTCTGACTTAACAGTAGACCAACAGATCCTCAAATGTTTCTACTACAATATCACACATCATACAGACTCTGGAAAGCCCCCATATGCTCTTGAGAGAATGAAAGTGAAAAAGGCAAATAATGTCTAAGTGTTATTATTATGAAAAGTTTTGACTTTACCACCTCCCTCCTAAAAAGATCTCAGGGACCTTCAGAGATCTCCAGATCAGACTTTGCAAATGACTGATCCAGAGGATGGTAAATGACAGCTATTTAGAGAGACACAAAGAACAGAACAGCCAGATAAGCCCCCAAACTGAAACAGTGGTAAATGGAAAAGGTAAGTGGGGAGGTGGGGAATTTTCTACTTGATATGTCAGCAGACACAAATAGATCTCAAAATTGGCTGGCACCTTTTTTGTAAGCCAGGTGGGGATAAAAGAGTATAATAACATATCAGAATCACTGTCCTAGTCCCACAAAATCTGGTATAACCCTTTACTTCAAAGAGGTAAAAATTACTGCTATAGAAAGTACTATTACTAATTAAACTATGTTCTGTTAGATACATTGGGGGTAAGAAAACCACTGATTTACCCATGGCTCTAACATTTTATTTATTTGTTCATTCATTCAAGAAAGGGTCTCATTTGTCATCCAGGCTGAAGTGCAGTGGCACGATCTCAGCTCACTGCAGCTTCGACTTCCTAGGCTCAAGCAATTCTCCCGCCTCAGCCCCCCAAGTAGCTGGGACTGCCGGCCTACGCCACTATGCCCAGCTAATCTTTTGTATTTTTTTGTAAAGGCTGGGTTTTGCCACGTGGCCCAGGCTAGTCTTGAACTCTTGAGCTCAAGCGATCTGCCTGCGTCGGCCTCTCAAAGTGTTAGGATTACAGGCGTGAGCCACCACACCTGGCTAGCTCTAACATTTTATAGGAGGCATCAAACATACGCATGCATGTATCTTTATAACAGAATGATTTATATTTTTATATTCCTTTGAGTATATACCCAGTAATGGGATTGCTGGGTCAAATGGTATTTGAGATGGGGTTCCAACTGGGCTTCCTGGGTCAAGTAGGGGCTCAGAAAGCTGTGAAACTCACTCATTTCCTGCATCAGGACTTGGTCCTGGAAGAATAATATTGAAGATATATGCTTAAAAGATTCCTAACGTCAGAATTTGTGCACGTGTTTTCTTCCCCAAAAAAGCTATAAACAGCGAAAATTTTGCTGTAAGCTTCCCTGTGTCCTCTCTCCCTCTCTCCCTTCCCCTCCCCTGAAACTAAAAGGAATGTTAAAAGTTCATTTTTCTGTGACCAACAGACCTTATCTATGTCCCAATTCCAATTCCTTGTAAACACAATTTGTAAAATCCTGTGAGATCCTGTCTCCTTTGCCATGTCGCTGCAAGGTTATAAAGTAGATAAAACTTAAGTTACAATTTCAGTTTTCCTCAAGATCTGAGACATGTTAATTGTCTTTGTTTCTCGCTCTGGTAACATCTTCCCGCTGCACGTATTTCCCGCCTTAAAGAGTTTAAAAGGTGATCAAAAAATCTAACACTGGCTACCCGCTCGGGACCCCTTCCATGCTGTGGAAGCTTTGTACTTTGTACTGTCACTCTGCTCAACAAAGCCTACAGTTTTTTTTTCTCTCTCGGTCCGATCTGTGTCTCTCTCTCACCACGGGCTGCCGCCACACCAAATCTTTGGTGTGGCTAAGGCAACAACCTTTGGCATTACAGGAATGCTGGGTCAGACAGTATTTCTGGTTCTAGATCTTTGAGGAATCGCCACACTGTCTTCCACAATGGTTGACTAATTTACGTTCCCACCAACAGTGTAAAAGCATTATTATTTCTCCACAGCCTCGCCAGCATGTCGTTTCCTGACTTTTTAATAATCGCCATTCTGACTGGTGTGAGATGATACCTCAAATTGGTTTTGATGTGCATTTCTCTAAACAGTGACGCTGAGCTTTTCTTCATATGTTTCTTGGCTGCATAAATGCCATCTTTTGAGAAGTGTCAGTACAGGAAGCACGATGCTGACATCTGCTTTGCTTCTGGGGAGGTCTCAAGAACCTCAGGAGGTTCCTGTCCTTTGGCCACTTTTTGATGGTTTTTTTTTTTTTTCTTATAAATTTGTTAAAGTTCCTTGTAGATTCCAGATATTACACCTTTGTCAGATGGTTAGACTGCAAAAATTTTCTCCCACTCTGTAGGTGGCCTGATCACTCTGATGATAGTTTCTTTTGCTGTGCAGAAGCTCTTTAGTTTAACTAGATCCCATTTGTCAATTTTTGCTTTTGCTGCAAATGCTTTTGATGTTTTTGTCATGAAATCTTTGATTGTGCCTATTTCCTGAATGGTATTGCCTAGATTTTCTTCTAGGTTTCCATCATTTTGGGTTTTATATTTAAGTCTTTAAATCCATCTTCAGTTAATTTTTGTATAAGGTGTAAGGAAGGGATCCAGTTTCAATTTTTTGCACATGGCTAGCCAGTTTTGCAAGCACCATTTACTAAATAGGGAATCCTTTCCCCATTGCTTGCTTTTGTCAGTCTGTTGAAGACCAGATGGTTGTAGATGTGTGGTATTATTTCTGAGATCTCTATTCTGTTCCATTGGTCTATGTGTCTGTTTCTGTACCTGTACCATAAATGTTCAATTTTCACCATGAGAAATAAATGCCAGGCTCAACTGTTCTAATATCCTTTCACCAAAATGCCTGGCAGTTTTTCAGGTTCTTAGCTCTTGCCTCTGTTACCTTTTATCTGTCTTTTCCATAACTACTCTAAATAAGGACTGTTTAATAAGCTAGCAACAAGTAGGAGGAAGTCATGTTTTCCCTACACAATTTATCTAAAAGATTCTAAAATTATATTTTTAGTCAGCTGACATTAAAATACTATTTTGAAGTCTATATTTATTAGTATTTTAATAAATACCAACTGCAAGCACTTACAGAAGGCTGAACAATTTTAAATAGAGAGATTCTAGAGAATAAAATCACTATTATGCTCAGATATTTATTTAAAGGTTAAAATTTTTTTTAAAGACTCCCAATACTACATCCTGATGAAGAAGACAGAGAACAAGCCAGTCACAATACAATATCTCAATAGTGCCTGCTATTCTTTCAAAAAGTAAACCAAGATTTTTACGCTAGAAGGTAAGCAAGTAAAAATATCTTTGTTTCTCCAACTTAAATAAAACATTCTTTACAAGAATCTCAGTCAATAAGCAATCTAACAACCCTCAAAAAGACTAATGAATTTTACAGACTTCTAGAGCCGCCAGTTACTGGTTTTGTGACCTTGTTGAAGTGATTTAATCTTCTGGAACTTCAGTGTCCCCATCTGTACAAGCAGACAGTAACACTTCCTATACAGGATTGTTTCAGCGGTCAAATGGGATACAGTATTTAGGAGGAAAAAAAAAAACCACACACTCAGCAAAGTAGCACATAGAAATCACTCCATCATTCAGATTCCAAAGCCAAAGGCCAAAAGCTCTTTTTTATTAAACCATACTCTTTCTAACACAGTGACTGCAGAACGTGCACAAGCCAAGTCTATATACTTATAACAACACACCACATCACAGGTAGAGTTCATCACTTAGCAAGTCTCAACTGTCTAAGACAATTTCCTCATTTACTAACCAAAAGTTGAAAAAATACCCCTTTCACTTATGCTTCTTTTCTCACAAAACTTCAACATGAACCACAATTTTTTATATAAATGGCATGGTATTATAACAACTGAATAATTTTGTTCATCATTCTAATGGATGGTTGCATGGGCTCTTAATTTTTCTTTCAGTGTTCTGGTAAGGATTAGGATCTTGGTATAAAAGTAAGATTAGTTTCTAGAAGTTCCCAAAGGCAAAAGATGCATCCTTGTACTTTATCACAAAGAGTAATGTTCTTATTTTAAGTTACTACAACTACCCAGTTATTTTTCAGTAATATATAATTATTTTCAAGATCAGATATATCATCAAATTGGATGATATCTTGAAAATGTTTTGGGTAGAAGAGAGGGAGGAAACAGGGTCTTGCGCTGTTCCCCAGGCTGGAGTGCAGTGGCACAATCACAGCTCACTGCTGGCTTGAACTCTTGGGTTCAGCAATCCTCCTGCCCTCCTCAAGTAGCTGGGACTACAGGTATATCACCAAATCTGGCTAAGTTATACAATTTGTGTAGAGGCAGGGTTTCACTATATTGCACAGGCTGGTTTTGAACTCCTGCCCTCAAGCAATCCTCCCACCTCAGTCTCCCAAAGCACTTGGGGTTACAGGCATGAGCCATCATGAATGACATCTTTTGATTTTTAATTGATTTATTTGGGGCATTAACTATCAAACTGACCTTTTAGACAGTCCTGACCTGGCACAGCCCCATTTTATGAGCAATCTATGTGAACTTCTTTTTACTCTAATAGGTTCAGAATGTCCAAAGTAATGCCTTTATTTACCAAACATGTGTGTTAGTCTTATCATCCCTCTAATTAACAGAATCCTCCTACTTCATATAAAAGCCCTCGATCCAAGAAAAAAAAGTGCTTCCCTTACTTGCTCAAGAATGACTGAAACCTCAACAGGGATTCAGTTTACAATTTGAAACAAAGTTAATTCAAACATAACACCTCCAAAAGAGACATGACATTGACTTACCAGTATACAAAGGAATCTCAATCACAGCCTTTCCTAAGTGTAGGATTTGATGGCATAATGCCATGTTCTGAAAATCTTTCAGAAATCCAACAGGACCTGGACATCCTATTACCTATTACCAAGTAACTCCCTACGGGAACTGAGAATATTTTTAAAACCTTACATCCTAAGCACAATATGCCAAAAGGCAACCACATTCTTTTGGATAGAGATATATGCATATTTGCTCTGATGAACAATCACGAACACCTACAACCCCCGCTTTTGTTCGGAGACCCTGTTGGCTCCACAAACTCTCCTCAATCTATTTAGAGTATTTCTTTTTAATGACACAATCTCATAATCATAATGGTTACTGCTTAGAAATAATAATAAAAAGCCCTGGGTGGAATGGGACACAACTAATTCAAATCCCAGATCACCATTTACTAACTTCTGTTTCTTGGTGAAAGAGGCATAACACACAAACCTGTAAGTGCTGTTGCTAGGATGCAATCGCATGTGCTTATCACAGTGACTGATACATGGTAATTACTGAAACATTAACTCTTAGGAGGATAAGATAATATCACAAAATCAATTTTAGAATTACTCATAGTTTCCCAAATGAAATTCAATTTTTATCTTGGGTTAGCACAGCAATACCAAGAGGGCCTGTACCTTTATTCCAAACCCCTGAAAGGCTGGTGAATATGGTCCACAGAGAACATACAAGAAAACAATCTAAAGTCCACTTTCCTTGCTGCCACATTTTATTCTCTCTTGTGGGATCATGGGATTGACCTCAGTGAAGTTAGTATTTTCCCCACAGAGTTCCTGCCAAGCCACTAACCACTGCTAATCAACTCCATGAGGACACATTTTCAAATGACTTGAGCCTTCTGCCTGCCGGATGGCACTTCCAAGATCATCATTCATTCCCAGTAGAGTTGAGGCAGTTCCTGATGACATTTCTATCTAGGAAGCCACTGTAGGAGTGCTGTGAGTACTGACAGATGACGGGTAACACGGACCCCAGGACAGTCTGCTCTTCAGGGTCATGGTGGATTGAGATAGAGACCACGGCAGCCCGAGCTGCCTCTTCCTGCCCCGACTCCACCCCACTTTGCCAGTTACCATGTCCGCTGACCCTGTGGAGAGCCTAAGAGGGAGAAAAGCAAGAGGGAAGAGAAGCAGAGAACACCAGGAGACTATGGCAAGTCAACCCATCAAGTGTGGCATTCAAGGCCAAGAGCATAGTGAAAAGAATTTGGAAATCTCTTACACCAGGAACCAATATCCAGCCAAAAAAATGTTAAAAAGAGTCAAAGGCAAGAACTTACAAATACTCATCTGATAGAACAGAATATAACAGGTAACTTCACTTACTGAGTTATCATCTGTATGCTCAACAGTGGGATTTTAAAAAGAGTAAAATATCCCTGCCAAGGAGTTCACACTCTGGGGAGAAGAAAATGAACTGCAGTACACGGTAGTAAATATGACAAGTATGAATGCTTTAAAATAAGCTTTAATATCACATAATCAGGAGAGAGAAAAAAAAACCAGCAAAATACTTCAGAACTAAAAATGACCTCTGAAAGGATTTGATCTAGGAGTCTGAACACCTCTTCTTGGTAGCTGAACCCATTATTCCAAGAAAAGGTTACCTACATGCCCACAATACGAAGCACGTAGGTACCCTGCTCCTCATCAAAGTTACTGATTTAACCCAATTTAAGCCTAGAAAGGCAAAGTGACTTAGCCAAGGTTCTGAAGGTAATGGAAACTTAGCAGAGCTTGAATTCAAACCCACATATATCTGATTCCAACCAGTGCTCATAAAAATCAATCACTAAGGCCACCCAGTGGGAAGCAGAGTTTAAATTCAACCTTTTTTCATGTCCTTGTCTGCTGTTCAATTTTATCATCAATAAAGTAGACTTCTGAAGAAAATATATTTCCCAATATTTTAAAATAAGTATATGTTGGCATCATTCTACTTAACACCAAGTATCTGTAAATCGTTTGTAACTTTTTTATTCTACTGAATACAGTCAGTGTCTAACACATAGTTTTACTACTTTCCACCACAGCTGTTCCCTCCAGGATACCCCCCTGCTTTGGTACACCCTTCTTTTGTAACAGTAATTGCCTGTGGTGGGTAGTTAGACTGTAAGCTTCATGAGGGGACAGAGTCTGTCTTTTTATTCATCACTAGATCCCAGCATCAGCATAATAAACATTTGTTGCAGGAATGACGTTGTAATATTCCCAACTTAACTGTTCATTTCAGAGGGTAAGGAGCCCATCTCCTTTATCTTTGAGTTCCTGGAAATACTGTGGCCGACAGTGTTTGTTCAAATCGGTGGGCAGCTGAACCATATGATGGGAGCTTTAAAATCACTTTCCTACAGCTTTTACAATATAATTCCACACACAGCAAAGCAACCCATTAGATCTATGCAATAATTTATTGCATATACTTACATCTTTTACATTTTTCTTCAGGTCATGTATCTTGTTGAAAATTACTTGCCTGTAATCCCAGCACTTTGGGAGGCCAAGGCAGGCAGATCACAAGGTCAGAAGTTCAAGATCAGCCTGGACAATATGGTGAAATCCCGTCTCTATTAAAAATACAAAAATTAGCTGGGCGTAGAGGCACATGCCTATAATCCCAGCTACTCGGGCAGCTGAGGCAGGAGAACTGCTTGAACCAGGACCCAGGAGACACAGGTTGCATTGAGCCAAGATTGCCCCACTGCACTCAGCCTGAGCTAGAGAAGGAGACTCCGTCAGGAAGGAAGGAAGGAAGGAAGGAAGGAAGGAAGGAAGGGAGGGAGGGAGGGAGGGAGGGAGGAAATTACTTGCCAAGTTATAAAGAAAATTTTCAGCTTAACTTCTCAAGGTTAATAGGTTTCCACTCTTGAATATCACAGAACACGGCCACATTGTGCTGCCTTCGCCAGGGAAAGTATCTTTCTAATTCCAATTAGGTATGCCTGAAACACATTTCTCTTCCCCTTCTTCCATAGCCTAAGTGGAGAGGCTCCCTATGTTTGGCCCTTCCCTCATTTCCACCCCTCTGCTTCTTCCCTGGGAACAGAGAGAGTACAGTCTGGCAAGAGCTGCTGCAGGTACAAGAATCAGGGATGAGACTTGCTCTAGGGGCACAGAGAAGGAGACAGGGAGTCTACAGTGGCTTTAATGAGACCCCCATGGGGCAGGCCCTGAGGAGGATCCCAGTGTTCCAAATGAGGCAGGGCTATGGCTGGGAAGCAGGAGCTTGAGGGGGCTCCTTGGACAAGGTGTGCTGTGATGCGGAAGTCATGTCATCATTCATCTATTCACCAGTGAACACTCACTGAGAGCATACAATCTCTTAGGTACTGACTATATTCAGAAAACAAAACAGGCACAGCACAATGGCCATCACAGAATTTGCAGTCAATGAGGGCAAAACACATTCCTCACAGTAACTCTCTCAAACATTTATCATCAAGAACTGAGATAGATTCTCTGAAGGAAAGGAACATAACTCCACGAGAGGGTGTGTAACGAATCATTTGTCCTAGACTGAGACACCTCAGCAAGACTTGCTAGGGATGTAACATGCTAGGATGAGGAACTCGCTAGGATGAAGAACACTACAAACAGAAGGAACACAGGGAACCATACCTGCTAGAAAAGAGACATTTCCCAGGAAGGAAGGAAGCACAGTCATAGAGAACAAGGCAAAGGAGTCGGTAGAGGGTGGATAAAACCAGGCTGTACCCTAAACTCACCCTTTTAGTAAGTATTGACTGAGACCATACCATGTGCCAGGCACTCTGCGAGGCCCTGGGGATGAAGCGGTGTGTGAGACAGGCAGGATGTGCTCCTGCCCCTCCGTCACTCACACTCGCCAGGGAGAGACAGATCAGGATATAAACAAGCAAGATCACGTCAAACAGTGCTATGTGCATGTGACTGCCACCATGGTGCTGAATTTCTATGAGAGGGAAGTCCAAGTACACAGATTGTACCTACCCCAGGGCCTGGTTTAAATGGTGCTGGTTGTGGCACACATCAAGACGCATATAGGGATTATTTTCATAGCCAGATCATACAGTTTTTTATAGGCAAGGCACACGTGTGTCTATTTTTAAATTGTATATACTAAATAAATGCTAGATAAAAGAGAAATTTAGCCCTCTCTGTATCTCTGTTCCCTTAGTAGATGAAACACATTTGATGCATTTGTTTCTCATTTGAGAGGACAAGGGGACTATTACACAAACCATATACTTTGGCCAAAGGGAAATGGCTGGGAAAGCATGCCTTGAGATGTAACGGTGTCACCCCACCCCCACCAAGCTCATATGCTTGGGCATACGCTCTGACTCTCTACCATACACACACACACACACACACACACACACACACTCACACCTCACCACCCCCTATAGTCAGGTTACTTATTAAGCCGCCAGTGCTTCCATGCTGTTTTATGCCACCGTGTTTCATGCCTCCACATTTCATGCTGCCATGTTTCATGCCATCATGTTTCATGCTGCCATGTTTAATGCCACCACGTTTCATGCTGCCGTGTTTTATGCCATGTTTCATGCCACCATGTTTCATGCTGCCACATTTCATGCCTCCACGCCTCTGCCTGTGCTGTCCACCCTGCAGTAAAGTCTGCCCTTGCTACCTCTTCAGCTACTTAAGAGTCCTCATATCTAATTCACATACCATTCCCCCCAGGAAGCTCTGCCCTGAGTTGCTTGCTCCTAGCTAGGTTAGCTATTTTTGTAAACTCTCTCCCACCAGAGCTCTTAGCACACAATATTAAAATGTGCTCACATGCCTCCTGCCATACTGAACTCCTCAGAGGAGACGCGGAGGACAGTCCTCTCCTAGGACACAGGAGAGGGGTGTGAAGTTAGTCTTATACATAAGACAAACGAATGAATGAACCAATAAAACAGCCTGATTTCATGATTCATCACCCTTACTGGAATTTTGTCTACCACAAAACAGTGAAGGAATCTTTCTACTAAATGGAGACTGGTATTCATATCTCAGGAATTTAATCTCAATTCTGTCCCTTTGCACTCTGGCAGAGTCACTTGTCCCCCATATCCATGTCCTGTGCCTGGGGAACACACTCCACAGCTGAACTCAATGGAGGCCCAAAGCCCCGACAAGGTGGCACTCGAGTAAATTCTGCTGCTCACTCCTCCTGGCCTAGAATCAGAGGACCTGGGACCACTGGGGCCAAAGAAAACGGCAGGACAGAGTCCGATGGCATCAACTGCAGCAGGAGCATGGGGGAAAGATGTCTTGTGACAGGGATGAAGGGAGGTTCTAGGACAAGGAGATCAGGGTTGGGGCACAGCTTCCCGACTTATGCTGAAGCAAGCAAGCTTATGCTAGGCTGCAGGGTCAGAGACACAGTCAGGCCAAAGATGCTCTGAGACCCTCCACATCACACAGGTCCTAGGAAACAGGCTTCCGCGGCTGCTTTCCAGAGCACACAATCCCTGGGGAGCAGGGAGGTCATCTGAGGCCAGGAAAGACATTCGGCCAATCCTTTCCCTGGAGCAATCTTCAAACACATACACACACAGAATAAACTTTGGAAATGGTTCTAAAACATCACATGATGTCAAAATTACTAGAAAGAAACTCACTTGAACTTTCTCATCCCATATCTCAAGAAAGATTCTCCTCTGTCTGCTGATATCTGTAATTCCTTTAACAGCAATAGTTTTTCGTTTCATAAAAAGAGATAAAGGGCAAATTACCTGTGACAGATCGTGCAAATAAATTTCGGTCAAATGAAATTAGATTATTTAAAACAGCATACTCAAAACAGAACAGATACCAGTTCATACCCACTGTTTTCCAGCCACACGTCCTCAGTTACCCAATAACTCAGTCTCTGCTTGCTTACCTATACAATGAGGTGCCACCACCTCTCAAGCAGTAAAACTGCCAATGGGGCACACAATCAGCCCCCTCTTCCCTTCTATGTCTTAATGGGGGATAGAAAACAAGGTACTGGGAATATAAAGAGAAGGAACGGATGTACTAAGGCATAAAAGGCAGAGAACAGGGAGAAAGTCAATGCTGCAATGATAGAACTTTTCCGTTTTCTTCTTTTTTTTTTTCATGCTAAAACGAATTAATTTTATAATTGTCATAAGACCTAAATTTACATAGAGCAAATTCAACAGCATTTATCAGAACAGCTTTGCCATTACACAGTTCCTGTGTTCAAATTTTTACCAAATATCAAAGAGCTTGTATAGGAATATCATTTCCTTGCCTAGAATTTCTGAATATATAGGCATACTTGTATATATAGCCTTAAATATTAATAAGGGCTTTTAATAACTTGATTCGTTACCTTGATCCCATTAACTATTTTCCTTGATAGATCTTACGTTCCTCAAGTGAGAATTCTCTTGCCGCAGAATTTGGGGAGATAATATAGTTTATTTGAATAGTAAATTATGTTTAATCTCTTCTCCTTTATCCCTACAACTTAAAATTGGCATTGTATCTATTATTTTGACCAAATATATTTTAGTCTTCTTTTAGCACATGGATACTATCTTTCTTTTTTTATTATTATTATTATTATACTTTAAGTTCTAGGGTACATGTGCATAACGTGGTTTGTTACATATGTATACTTGTGCCATGTTGGTGTGTTGCACCCATCAACTCGTCAGCACCCATCAA
>NW_012118821.1:4707252-4712296 GCF_000951035.1 Colobus angolensis palliatus | reverse complement strand
ATTCTCCTGCCTCAGCCTCCTGAGTAGCTGGGATTACAGGCGCCTGCCACCACACCCAGCTAATTTTTGTATTTCTAGTAGAGGCAGGGTTTTGCCATGTTGGTCAGGCTGTTCTCAAACTCCTCACCTCGTGATCTACCTGCCTCGGCCTCCCAAAATGCTGGGATTACAGGTGTAAGCCACTGTACCCAGCTGACTCTTCCATTTTCTTAGTTATTTATGGATTTAAGGGGAAGGCACTCGTGAACAGCTTATATCATTGCTCAGCAGCTCCTGCCATGGCTTGTCAGGAACACCCACCAGAAGGGAATGTAGAAGGCACCTGACACAATCTCCTACAGCATCCAAACCAAAATGTCCCCTCAGCATCAATTTACAGATCTCCAATGACAAGTGCAATATTCCACAAACCACACTGTTAAACATTCTCACTGCACCTGAGGCCATCCTTCCTTGGGCCATGTGTGCCTTTTCACATTTCATCTGGCAGTATTCCATCTAAGCACGCCAAAGAATGAGCACATCTACTCCCTTCCAGTATCTGAAGACAGTTACCATGCCTCCCCTTCAATTCTAGACCTCCTTCCTTCAAGGGCACCTTCGAGGGTCAGTGCTCCTTCTGATGTTTCATTCTTTTCAGCTCAGAAAAATACAGATGTATATAAACATCTATACATTTGCTTCAATGAGAAAATATACAAAATCCTTAAACCAACGTTCAAGCTGTGACTTTTTAATATTGACCTTCCTTGTTACATTTTCCTTTATAACGTTTATCTTTTTTAAACAGCTTTGAGGTAGACTTACATGACATAAAACTTACCTAATTTAAGCGTACAAGTCAATGTGTTTCAGTGAATTCACACCACAGTGCAGGTTTAGAATCCTTCCGTCACTGTGAAAGTTCCTTCATTCCCATCTGCAGTGAATCCTCACTCCCATCCCCTGCCCCTGGGCAGCCATTGATGCTTTCTGTCATTCTGGTTTGGCCTTGCCTAGAAATTTCATACAAATGGCATCCTATAAGCTAATCTCTTGTGGCTGGCTTCTTTCACTCAGCATGTGGACTTGGGGTTCACTCATGCTGTGGCACGTGCACATTCCTTGTCACTGCTCAGTAGTATTCCACTGCGTGGATGTACCATGGTTCACTCACTGCTGATCAACACTTGGGTTATGTCCAATTTGGGCTATGATGAATAATACAGCCATAAGCTTTCACAGACAGGTGGCCATGAGGTTATGTTTCCATTTCTTTTGGAGTAGAATTACTAGGTTTTACAGGAAGTATATGTTTAACATTTTAAGGAACCACAAACTCTTTCCCTCAGCGGCTGCCCCATTTTATATTCCCAGCAGTGATGTGTGAAGTTTCCACCCTCCCCACGGCATCACCCACACTTGGTGCTGCTGCTCTTTGTGCGTGTGAACTGGTACCTCACTGCTGTTTGCATTTGCATTTTGCTAATCACTAATGATGCTGAGTATCTTTTCATATGCTCACTTTGCATTTACGTATCTTTTTTGATGAAATGTCTATTCAAATCTTTTGCCCCTTTCTTAACTGGGTAGCTTGTTTTCGTAATATTGAGTTGTAAGAGTTCTTTAAATATTCTGGATACAATCCTTTATCAGACACATATTTTGCAAGTATTTTATTTTAGTCTGTGGCTTTTCATTAAGTCCACACTACTACTTTTGTTTTTATTTTGTGCTTTTAATGTCATACCTTTGCCTAATCCAATGTCAAATATATTTACTTCTATTTTTTCCTAGAGGTCGTATAGTTTTTTCTCACATGTAGGTCTCTGGTCTATTTTGAGTTAATTTGTGTGTACACTCTGATGTAGGGCTCAAGATTTATTATTTACTTGTTTCCATGCATATAACTTTTATTTTCTAGAGATGGGGTCTCACTATGTTGCCCAGGCTGCTCTTGAACTCCTGGGCTCAAGCAGTCCTCCCACCTCAATCGGCCAAAGTGCTGGGATTGCAGGCGAGAGCCACCATGCCTGGCCTGAGTGTGTATATCTAATTTATGGCACCATTTGTAGAAAAGATAATCCCTTCCCCAGTGCCTTGCCCGCAAACATTTGTCAACAATCATTTGATCATATTTTGTTCAACTGATTTACATGTCTATCTCTACAGTGTCTTGATTACTGTAGCTTTGTGGTAAGTTTTGTAATGAGATAGTGTAGGCCTTTGACTTTTTTCTTTTTGGGGGGCTATCTTAAATTCTTTATATTTCCATTTAAATTTTAGGATCAGCTTGCCAATTTCTACATAACAGCTCACTGGAATTCTGACAGGGATTGCACTGAACCTGTTGCTCAAATGCGGAAGTGAAAGCACTGCCATCTTAACAAGAATTGACTCTCCCAGTCCATAACATGGTGTCTCTCCCCATTTATTTAGGTCTTCTTTCATTTCTCTCAGCAATGCTTTTTCCTTCCAGTGTAGTGATCTTGCACTTCTTTTGCTAATTCCTAAGCATATTGTTCTTTTTGGTGCTACTGTGAATGAATTTTTACAATTTTACTTGGACTATTCATTTCTGACATACAGAAATAACACTGATTTTTGTATACTGATCTTACATCCTGTGATTTAACTATCCCTTTTATATTGTTTTGAATAATATTTCTCACTTCAACTGCTAAATATCAGGCCTTACATTATTTTACTTCCCTTTTACACAACAGCTATACCAAGGGAAAGGCAAACAGTTCAATCAGCATTTAAAAAATCACCTGCTTCAGAACAACAATCCATAATAAGTCATTTTTTTTTATTTTTATTTTTTTGAGATGGAGTCTTGCTCTGTCACCCAGACTGGAGTGCAGTGGTGCCATCTTGGCTCACTGCAAGCTCTGCCTCCCGGGTTCATGCCATTCTCCTGCCTCAGCCTCCCGAGTAGCTGGGACTACAGGCGCCTGCCACCACACCCGGCTAATTTTTTGTATTTTTTAGTAGAGATGGAGTTTCACCATGTTAGCCAGGATGGTCTCAATCTCCTGACTTCATGATCCACCTGCCTCGGCCTCCCAAAGTGCTGGGATTACAGACGTGAGCCACCACCCCCAACCGTAAGTCATTAATTTTTAAAAGTTCACATTTTTTGTGAACCGTAAGTCATTAATTTTTAAAAGTTCACATTCATTATTTGTGCTCTAGCGAGTTTAAAATTACCACTTAGCAAACTTAAACTTCTAGTTTTGAAGCCGGTAGCAAAGGTGTCTCTCTGCCTCCTGCTCTTTTTAAAAATCCCTGTGACAGGAGTCTGCTTAGAATACAAGTTAGCCAAATCCAATCCACCACCTGCTTTTGTAAATAAAGTTTTCCTGAAGCACAGCCACACTCCTCACTTACATGTTGTCTATGGATACCTTTGCACGACACCAGCAGAGTGGAATAGCGACAGAGGCTGTATGTCCTGCAAACTGAAAGTTCACTATCTGGATCTTTATAAACATAGTTTGTCAAATCTGCTCTCAGAAGTGCTGGGTGAATATGGTGAAACTTAAAATTCCTGCTATGTCAAATAAGGGGAATTAATATCATAATATATAGGGCTATAGAGTGTCCCAAAATTCGTATGCTGAAACTTAATCCCCAATATGAGGATATTTGGAGGTAAGTCCTTTTGGAGTTGATTAGGCCATGAGGATAGAACCCTCATGTGTGGGATTAGTGCCTTCTAGAAGACATCCAGATCTCTCCTGCCCCTTCTACCATGTGAGGTTAGAGAGAAGATCGTTGACTACGAACCAGGAAGCAGGTCCTTGCCAGATGCCAAATCTATCAGCACCTTGATCTTGGACAGCCCAGACTCCAGAACTGGGAAAAATAAACTTCTGTTATCAGACATGAAGCTTAAGGTGTATCATTACCACAGTCCAAAGTAAGACATATAGGATACTCCATCCCAAACACTCTTTTCTTTGTCTCTATTACCTAAACTGTTCAATGTTTTCCTCAAAAATTTCAAGGCTTATATGAAAATACAGACTAGGAAAAAGCACTGAATTTTAGAATATATTACATTTTATTTTATTTTTTTGAGACAAGGTCTCACTCCGTCACCCAGGCTGGAATGCAGTGGCATAATCTCGGCTCACTGCAACCTCTGCCTGTGGGTTCAAGTGATTCTCCTGCCTCAACCTCCCGAGTAGTTGAGATTACAGGCATGCCACCGCATCTGGCTAATTTTTTGTATTTTTAGTAGAGATGGGGTTTCCCCATATTGGCCAGGCTGGTCTCAAACTCCTGGCTTCAAGTGATCCACCTGCCTCAGCCTCCCTAAGAGCTGGGATTACAGGCGTGAGCCACTGTGCCCGGCCTAGATTACATTTTAAAGGTAAAATATCTAGATATGAATCAGAATAATAAAACATACCATAGAGGCATTAAAGGGAATTACAAAAAGAAAGTACGTATGCGCATGTGTATATGTACATATATATTATATATTATATATGTATTTGTATTTATACATGGGTCAATCAAAGCAAATACAATAACTACATTATGAATATCTCAAAGAACATAAAGCAAAAAAAATCATAAAGCAGAGAGAGGTAAGAATTTAAAAACTGTTCAGTACTCAGATAAGTTCAAATCTTTCATTTTAAAGACAAACTCTGGCTAGTCAAAGAAATATATTAAAATATAACAAATATATACCATGTAAAACTAGAAATAAACAGATTGTATTGCACATAAACAATCACTTTGGACAACACATAAAAATGCTTTAAGTTCCATCTAGTGTATTTGGTCTGACCCATTAAACATTTCTAATTACTGTAAAGGCCTAAGCAGAAAAAAAAAGAAAAAAAAAAAGAGCGTATTCAGACAATAAGAAAAAAAGTAAAGTCATAGAAAAATATATATGGGTATAAGCTGAATAGAAGGGAGCTAAAAAAGAAATCAAAATAAGTACTTTTCTTTTTTTTTTTTTTTTTTTGAGACAGAGTGTCGCTCTGTCACCCAGGCTGGAGCACAGTGGCCGGATCTCAGCTCACTGCAAGCTCCGCCTCCC
>NW_012118821.1:4685908-4707202 GCF_000951035.1 Colobus angolensis palliatus | reverse complement strand
GCCTCCCGGGTTTATGCCATTCTCCTGCCTCAGCCTCCCGAGTATCTGGGACTACAGGCGCCCGCCACCTCGCCCGGCTAGGTTTTTTGTATTTTTAGTAGAGACGGGGTTTCACTGTGTTAGCCCGGATGGTCTCGATCTCCTGACCTCGTGATCCGCCCGTCTCAGCCTCCCAAAGTGCTCGGATTACAGGCTTGAGCCACCGCGCCCGGCCAGTACTTTTCAAATTAATTATCCACCTACTATTTACTGCCAACCCTAGCAATTTACTCACATGGCAAACCTTACTTACCTGCCCTAATCTTCTACACTAATAGTGTCAAATTACAACACCAAGATTCTATTCTAAATATCAGCAGCATATAAGCAAGTAGCATTATCTCCCTGAATACTTACTGTAAAAGAGGAACGTTACTAATTTTATACAACTGTATGTCTCTAAAGCAGCACTATCCAGTAACATCATTTTCTGCAATGACAGAAATGTTCTCTATCTGCACTGTCCAATGTAGCCACTAGCCATATGTGGCTAGTGAGCACTTGAAATGTGACTGGTGTAACTAAGGAACTGAATTTTAAATTTTAATTAATTTAAACTTACACAGTCACATGTGCACTAGTAGCTGTCATACTGAACAATGCAGGTCTAAAGTATCACAAAGTTTACTTCACAGACTGCAACTGCCTTTCAGAAAAAGAAACAATTTCCCATTGCTAAACATGAATTGACTAACCTTCCAGCTGAAAAGCATATTACTTTTGCTTTAGCCAAAATGTATGTAAGTCCCTTATTTTCTATAATGTAATCTAATCTAAACCTGATTAATATCTTCTGTATCAGATATTAATTGTAGCATCACTTTGAACCCGTCAGAGGTACAAGTTTTTTTAAAAATAGGGTCATAAGCCTATAAAAATTGCTTCACCTGAAACACTATCTAAATACCCTTTCTCCTCTTAGAAAAATTAAAATAAAAACATCAGAAACTTGTAATGGTTAGTTTACAGAGGGAAAAAGAAAAGTCAGTGCAGGTGATGTCAATGGAAATGGAGAAGACAGTACACATCACAACAGAGGTAGTGACTGACAATGCCAAACATGGAAAATGCAAAATAAAATGAGACTTAGAAAAAGGCTAATAAAAGCCATAGGTTTGATTCCTTACACAAAGTTTTTGCAGACGTATGTGATTCAGAATTCAGAAATATGGTATATATGTCACACATCATAGCCCAGACATTGCAGAACACCCAGCAGGATCTGCTGATAGACTCTGTCCCTGGGCTTTCAATCAAGTACATTTTATCCTTCTCTATTCCCAAATTTCCACCTCTAGCCCAGCTACTCAGCTCCTACTATATGTCTCCTTAGTTACCTATCTCCTATTACATGTCTTACAGATATCTTCAAGTCAGCATCCACTTACACAGCAAAAATCCATTGAGTGTTTACTATATACCAAGCACTGTTTAGGGGCAAAATGCTTGAAATGCTCTATGCCACTCTCAACATGCTCCCCATTTTCAGGGCTCCCCACCTCAGAAGACAGTGCTGCCATCTACCCTACTGTTTAAGCCAGAAACACAGAAGTCATCCTTGACACCTTATTTCCTACCGGTCCTTCTAAGTCTCTCTCCAGTCTACTCACTTCACTGCATCTCTCCACAGCTATCACCTACAGACTAAGCTGTTTTTAACAGTAGGCAATTTCGCTCCTCCAAGAGACATGTGAACATATCTGGAAACATTTATGGTTGTCACAGCTCAAGGGGCGCTACTGGCATCTAGGGGGTGAAAGCCAGGAATGCTACCTAGCATCCTACAAAGAAAGCACAGGTTAGTCCTGGACGTCAGTGAATCATCCATCCCAAAATGTCAACGGTGCTTTAAGGAAAAAGAAGAATGATGCATACCAATGATTTTATTTTTGTATTTATGACAATTCTTCTTTAACAAGTTATCACAATTCAGAATTACTTTTAATGTAATGAATAAAATTCTATTCTCATGCAATTCTATTCAAGTGAAATGTGTATTTGCACGTGAACAAAGTGAACACTTACTTGTGCATGTTCTCCACTCCTATGATGATCATGATACAGTAGGAAATTCCACTTTGTACAAGAAAGTGTAAGGCATACCTATAAAAAGTAAGAGCACTATTAGAAGAGGGACGCCAAGTCACAAACATCAAGCTGAAGTGAATTAAGCTAAAAAATACTTATGCACAACACAGAATACTCCCAGAAAAAAAATAAGGAATGAAATCTCAGAAGCCTAAAATCCTGTGGACACTCTAAAGAGGGAGTCCCATACCATAGGCTCCAGAAGAGCTGGGGGTAATAAAACAAGGCCTAAAGCCATGCCCAGTGCCCAGCACTCCATGTCTCCTGGCTGCATGGAAGCTATGTGGGATTACGTGGCTCAGGATTATAGCTTTCTTCATAACTCAAGGCACAATTATTTTAAAAAGTAATTAATATGAATTTCAGGATCATCCTGACAGAACATCAGTTGTTTTCCCAAACTAGTTTCTCCAATAACCAACTTTGTACTCTGCCTCTACCTTTTTAACAGTATGACTGACAAAACAACAAAAAAGTACTAAATATTAGAATTTACAAAAGAAAAGGGTATACTCAAATCCATTTCTTCTCAATACATGATGGCTCAAGTCAAATAAACTTCCTTATATAAATCTAATTCACCAATTTTAATTTGCTGTAACATATCTACAAACATTCTGGCTAACATGACACGGTCTTTTCTTTTCTTTTTTTGAGACAGTCTCACACTGTCGCCTGGGCTGGAGTGCAATGGTGCGATCTTGGCTCACTGCAACCTCGGCCTCCTGAGTTCAAGCGATTCTCCCATCTCAGCCTCCCAAGTAGCTGAGATTACAGGGGCCCACCACCACACCCAACTAATTTTTTGTATTTTTAGTAGAGACAGGGATTCACTATGTTGGCCAGGCAGGTCTCGAACTCCTGACCTCGTGATCTGCCCAGCTCGGTCTACCAAAGTACTGGGATTACAGGCATGAACCACCGCACCCAGCCCATGACACAATATTTTCTAATATTCCAATATTCTTGAAATCCACCATTAAATGAGATAATTTACTCACTTCACAAAATTCAGGCAAAATATGATCAGCAGGTCTGTGACTAAAATCCATCAAAACCATCCCTAATTTTTGCATGTCTGTGCATGCGCACATACTCTTTCTAATTTCTTTCCCCTTTGGTGGCACAAACAATTTAAAATAAAATTTTCGAATCATCAGGCACAATTTAAAGTATTTTCTGTTTTCTCTTGAATCTCTAAATCTACCTTAATTTTAAACTACTACTGAGGGTGTTAACCTATGATCAAAATAACTTTTAAACTTAATCCATATGGAAAAACAGGCACCTCCAACGTGGAAAAGTTATGCAAAATTTTGAACACATTTTTCCATAGAAATATTATAAATCAGTAATAGTCTCCAAGGCAGGCCCGTAGGAGAAACTTATTTGACCTGTTGTACAGAATAGGTCAGTCTATGTGTTTGACTGACACACACACACACCCACACACGCAATGAAAAAATGTTGGCCTTTTTTAAAAAAACTATTATAATCAGATGAAGCAGAAAAACCTAAATGAGTATAAAAGGAAATAGAAGAAAGCTTTTTTAAAAAACAATTAAAACACACATATTTCAAATTAATGATCTACTTCTTATTTGTTGCCAACACTAGCAGTTCACCGGTTGACTTCTGACTTCGTGGGAAAAGGTGACAAGGGTTGCTAGAACACCTTCAAGGTCTTCTTAAATTGAGAGTAGAACTCAATAGAGGTACTTATCTTAAACACGGAAAACACATTTTTGAGGACTCTTGGGGGAAAAAAGTGCTCCTTTGCTATGTTAAATTTCTTGAAACATGAGGGATATATCACAACTTTAGAAGCTAAGAGTCTTCTCAAACAGTGCTATGGTGTCTCATATCACCTTAAGGTGGCCCCTCCTCTCCTGACATAGCCATTCAGGTGATATGTTTGGCCATCTTTGGAGTACAGTTTAACATTTGGGCAGCCTCCTGCTGTGTAAGCCTTCGTTGTTGCAACAATCCAAGTTTAGCAGTAGAAGGTGAATCTGCATTTACCTCTATCTCACTGACCTCCGCAACAAGCATTCAGTTGCTTTTCTACTCAGTGAATGCACTGCTGATATTCTTCGTAATTTTCTGTACTGAGCTACTCTGCTTGTTCTCATTTGTAAAGTGACCATAATAAACACAGTAGCTACTTGAGATTTTTCAGAATTAAGAGATAATACATGAAAAGCATTGGCAGGGTTATCTAGCACATAGTAAGCACTCAACTATTAAGTATTATTAGTAAAGTAAAAATTAAAGACAGATATGTTAAAAGTCTATTACAATCCAACCATCATAATCTCAGAACTGAGGAAACTAAGATCATATATCTAGTCAGTATATTCCAACTCACATCAAAACTCAAGTTGTTTTGGGACAATTTATCCACTGGCTGATTCTCCAGGGAATGCAGCAGGGTAGAATTGAACCCCATGAGCTGTGTATCATAATCTTTTAAGCTACCTAATAAGCACTTGGAAAATAAAACAATACTTTGTCACAAAACATTAGTTTGTTTTCAGACACCACATTTTAAGTCTTCTGAATTTCAAGTCACACTAAAGGCAAGAATCAGGTTTATTTTTAGCAAAAAAAAAAAAAAAAAAATTAAAAAAAGGTTGAAAACATCTCTTCAATTGTGCCACTAATCTTTACCGAATGTCTACCTTCTGAAAGGCACTGTACTGAACACTAGAAATACAAGAGTCAATGAGACATAGTTTATGTCCTCATAGAGTTCCCAGTCTAGACAGAAAGATAAGAATAGATTACCTCAGTACTGTACGATATACGCTAAAAAAGAGATAAACACAAAAAATTTCCAATCTGCATCACTCTGGATGATGGTAATAACAGATGAATGACTCTGAGTAACTTTCCATGTTCATAATGACTAGCTATCACACCATGTTCTTTCTGTAGTTTTACAGATTTACATCTCACTGTAATCATTGGTTCTATTTCACAGATGAGGAAAGCGAAGCTTAGAGTGGCTAATAACATGTCCAAAGTCATACAGCCACCAGACCAAGGCAGCCACACTAGAATACAGGTTTGCCTGACTTCAGAGTTTAAGCTCTATCCCATTACCATATAGTGTTATTATCAAAGACATTTAAATAAATAATTAAAGTCTAAATTAATTCTCACTTAAAAGGAACTTGCAGATGATCTTTTTTTTTTAAAAAAAAAAAAAAACTAAGACCCAAGAGAAGGAGGTAAACGATAAGTTACACGCATGACTTGTTTTACTGCACTTTGCCTTACTGTGCTTTGCAGATACTGAGATTTTTTCCAACTTGAAGCTCTGTGGCAACCCTGCATCGTGTCAGCCTCTTGGCACCATTTTTCCAATAGCACGTGCTGGGACTTCGTGTCTCTTTGTCACAGTTTGGTAATTCTCAACAATAGTTCAAACTTTTTCAATATTATTTTACCTGTTATAGTGATCTGTGATCAGCGATCTTTGATGTTACTACCGTAATCGTTTGGGGCACCACATACTGTGCCCACATAAGAACTTAATTGATAAATGTTAGGTGTGTTCTGACTGCTCCACTGACCAGCAGTCTCTGTCTTCCTCTTTCTCCCTCTCCTGAGGCTTCCCCATTCCGGAGAGACAACAATTATTTAAATTAGGCCAATTAATTAACCTACAATGGCCTCTAAGTGTTCAAGTGAAAGGAAAAGTTGTATGTCTCTCACCATTAAATCAAAAGCCAAAAATGATTAAGCTTAGTGACGATGGTATGTCAAAAGCCAAGACAGGCTGAAAGCTAAGCTTCTTGCACCAGTTGTAAATACAAAGAAAAAGTTATAGGAGGAAACTGAGAGTGCTACTCCACTGAACACACACAAATGATAAGAAAGCACAACAGCATTGCTGCTAATATAGAGAAAGTTTAATTGTCTGGACAGAAGCTCAAACCAGCCAAACATTCCTTAAGTCAAAGCCTAGTCCAGATCAAGATCCTAACTCTCTTCAATTCTAGTAAGGTGGAGAGAGGTGAAGCTGCAGAAGAAAATTTTGAAGGTAGCAGACACTGGCTCATGATGTTTAAGGAAAGAAGCCATCTCCAGAAATAAAAACCCAAGGTGAAGTAGCAAGTGCTGAGGTTATCTAGATGCTGTAGCAAGTTACCCAGAAGATCTAACTAAGATCACCAATGAAGGCGACTACACTAAGCAAAAGATTTTCAATGTAGATCAAATAGCCTCCTACTGGAAGAAGATGCCATAGAGAACTTTCATAGCTAGAGAGGAGAAGTCAATGCTTAATTTCAAAGCTTCAAAAGACAGGCTAATGCAGCTGGTGACTTTAAGATGAAGCCAATGTTCATTTACCATTCCAAAATGCTGAAGCGAGTAAGAATTACACTAAATCTATTCTGCCTGTGCTCTGTTAATGGAAAAACAAAGTCTGAACCACAGCAGCTCTGCAGCATTGTTTACTGAATATTATAAGCCCCTTGCTGAGATCCACTGCTCTGAAAAAAAGATTTCTTTCAAAATATTCCTGTATATTGACAATGCACCTGATCATCCAAGAGCTCTGACAGAGGTGAACAAGGAGATTAATGTTGTTTCCATACCTGCTAACACAATACCCATTATGCAGCCTGCAGATCAGGGAGTAATTCTGACTTTCAAGTCTCGTTATTTAAGAAATGCATTTCGTAGGGCTATAGCTGCCATAGATAGTGATTCCTCTGATGGATCTAGGCAAACTAAATTGAAAACTTTCTGGAAAGGATTCACCATTCTAGATGCCACTAAATACATTTGTGATTCATGGGAGGAGGTCAAGACATAAACATTAGCAACAGTTTGGAAGAGGTTGATTCCAACCCTCATGGATGTCATTGAGGGGTTTGAGACTTCGGTGGAGGAAGTAACTGCAGATGTGGTGGAAAATAGCAGGAAAACTAGAAGTGAAGCCTAAAGATGTGACCAATTACTGCAATCTCATGACAAAACTTCAACAGATGAGTAATTGCTTCTTATGGATGAGCAAAGAAAGTGATTTCTTCAGATGGAGTCTACTCCTGGTAAAGATACTGTGAACATTGTTGGAGTAACAACAAAAACATTTTCTTTCCAACTTCTATTTTAGATTCAGGGGATACATGTGCAGTACCTGGGTGTATTCCATAATGATGAGGTTTAGGGTATGAATGATCCCATCACCCAGGTACTGAGCATAGTACCCAACAGTCAGTTTTTCAACTACTGTTCCCCACCTTATCTCCCATCTCTAGTAGTCCCTAGTGACTATTGTTGCCATCTCTATGTCCATGAGTACCCAATGTTTAGCTCCCACTTATAAGTGAGACCATGCAATATTTGGTTTTGTGTTCCTATGTTAATTTGCATAGGATAATGGCCTCCAACTCCATCCATGTTGCCCCAAAGGGCATGATTTCATTCTTTTTTATAGCTATGTGGTATTCCATGGTATATATGTACCACATTTTCTTTGTCCAGCCCAGCATTGATGAGTATCTAGGTTGATTCCATGTCTTTGCTATTGTGAATAGTGCTGTGATTAACAGGGAAATGCATGTGTCTTTTTGGCAGAATAATTTGTTTTCCCTGGGGTATATACCCAGTAACAGAATTGCTGGGTCAAACTGTAGTTGTTTTAAGTTCTTTAAAAAATCTGCAAACTGCTTTCCACAGTGGCCAAACTAACTTACTTTCCCAACGCTGTATGAAGCATTCCCTTTTCTCCACAGCCTTGCCAATATCCGTTGTGTTCTGACTTTTTAATAATAACTATTCTGACTGGTATGAGATGGTATCTCGTTGTGGTTTTGATTTGCATTTCTCTGATGATTACTAATGCGGAATAATTTTTTCATGTTTGTTGAACACTTGTATGTCTTCTTTCGAAAAGTGTCTTTTCATGCCTTTTGCCCATTTTTAATGGGATTATTTGCTTTTTGCCTGTTCAACTGTTTAAGTTCCTTATAGATTCTGGATATTACACCTTTGTTAAATCTATAGTTAGCAAATATTTTCTCCCATTCTGTAGGTGCTCTGTTTACTCTGCTGATAGTTTCTTTTGCTGTGCAGAAGGTTTTTGGTTCTAATTAGGTTCCACTTGTCAATTTTTGTTTTTCTTGCAATTGCTTTTGAGGACTTTAGTCATAAATCCTTTCCCAAGGTCAATGCCCAGATAAAATGATGTTCCTTGCTTTTTTTTTTTTTTTTTTTCAGGATTCCTATAGTTTGAGGTCTTACATTTAAATCTTTAATCTACCTTCAGTTAATTTTTGTACATGGTGAAAGGTAGGGGTCCAGTTTCATTCCTCTGCATATGACTAGCCAATTATACCAGCATCATTTATTGACTAGGGAGTCCTTTCCCCACTCTTTATTTTTGTCAATTTTGTTGACAATTAGATGGCTGTAGGTGTGTGGCTTTATTTTGCAGTCCTCTATTCCGTTCCATTGGTTTATATCTGTTTTGTACCAGTATCATGCTGTTTTGGTTACTGTATCCTTATAGTATAGTTTTAAGTCATGTAGTGTGATGCCTCCAGCTTTGTTCATTTTGCTTAAGATTGCTTTGGCTATTCAGGCTCTTTTTTTGGTTCCATATGAATTTTAGCTTAGTTTTTTTCCAATTCTGTGAAAAATGACATTGGTAGTTTGATATGAATTGCTTTGGGCAGTATGGTCATTTTAGTGGCATTGACTCTTCCAATCCATAAGCTGAGAGGTTTTTCCATTTGTTGTGTCATCTATGATTTCTTTTAGTGGTGTTTTGAAGCTCTCCTTGTAAAGATCGTTCACCTCCCTAGTTAGATGTATTCCTAGGTAATTTTTTTGTCTGTGTGGCTATTGTAAATGAGATTACATTCTTGATTTGGCTCTCAGCTTGAACATTATTGGTATACAGAAAAGCTGCTGATTTCTGTACATCGATCTTATAGCCTGAAATCTTGCTACAATCATTTATCAGTTCTAACAGCCTTCTGGAGGAGTCCTTAGGGTTTTCTAGGTATAGAATCATATCATCAGCAAAGACCAAGAGTTTGATTTCTTCTTTTCCTATTTGGATGCCTTCTATTTCTTTCTCTTGTCTAATTGCTGTGGCTAGCACTTCCAGAACTATGTCGAACAGGAATGGTGAGAGTGGACACCCTTCTCTCATTCCTGTTCTCAATGAAATGATTCCAGTTTTTTTTGAGACTGAGTCTAACTCTGTTGCCCAGGCTGGAGTGCAGTGGCATGATCTTGGCTCACTGCAACCTCTGTCTCCCGAGCTCAAGCAATTCTCCTGCCTCAGCCTCCCAAGTAGCTGGGATTACAGACGTGTGCCACCACGCCTGGCTAATTTTTGTATTTTTAATAGAGATGGGGTTTTCCCATGTTGGCCAGGCTGTTCTCGAACTCCTGAGCTCAGGTAATACACCCACCTTGGCCTCCCAAAGTGCAAGGATTACAAGTGTGAGCCACCATGCCCGGCCGCCAGCTCTTCTTTATATATCTAATAGAAATCAGCTGTGAATCTATCTGGTCAAGGGCTTTTTTGTGGTTGGTAGGATTTTCATTACAGGTTCAATTTTAGAACTCAATATTTGTCTGTTCAGTGTTTCAATTTCTTCCTGATTCAATCTTAGAAGACTGAGTATTTCCAGGAATTTATCCATTTCCCCTAGATTTTCTAGTTTGTGTGCACAGAGATGTTTATAATAGTCTCTGAGGATCTTTTTGTATTTCTGTGGGGTCAGTTGTAATGTCACCTTTGTCATTTCTGATTGTGCTTATTTGGATTTTCTCTCTTTGTTAATCTAGCTTGCAATCTATTGGTCCTGTTTACCCTTTTAAAGAACAAACTTTTGGTTTTGTTGGGTCTTTGGTTGGATTTTTGGTCTCAATTTCATTCAGTTCAGCTCTGATTTTAGTGATTTCTTTTCTTCTGCCAGCTTTGGGGTGAGTTTGTTCTCGTTTTTCTAGTTCCTCTAGGTGTGATGTTAGATCATTATTTTGAGATCTAACTTTTTGAAGTGGTGTTTATCACTGTGTACTTTCCTCTTAACATGCTTTTGCTGCATCCCAGAGATTTTGGTATGTCTCCGTTTTCATTTGTTTCAAAGAATTTTTATGCTTCTGCCTTGATTTCATTGTTTATCCAAAAGCAATTCCGGAGCAAATTGTTTAATTTCCATGCAATTATGTGGTTTTGAGAGATCTTCTTGGTATTGATTTCCATTTTTACTCAACTGTGGTCCAAGAGCACAGACGGTATGATTTCAGTTTTTCTGAAGGTATTGAGACTTGCTTTATGCCTGAGCATGTGGTTGATATTGAAGTACATTCCATGTGCAGGTAAGAAGAACGTATATCCTGTGGCTGATGGGTGGAGTATTCCGTAATGTTTATTAGGTCCACTTAGTCAAGTGATGACTATAAGTCCAGAATTAATTTATTAGTTTTCTGCCTCATTGATCTGTCTAATGCTGTCAGTGGGAGTTAAAGTTCCCCACTATTATTGCGTGACTAAGTCTTTTCATAGGTCTAGAAGTACCTGTCTTATCAATCTAAGTGCTCCAATGTTGCGCACGTACATACTTAGGATAGTTAAGTCTTCTTTTTGAGTTGAACCCTTGAGAGGTAGAATTTTATGTAATTTTATTCAGGTAGATTTGTATGTAATTTTATGATTTTATGCATGTAGGATTCATTATGTAATACTTTTTTTTTTTTTTTACTGTTGCTGGTATAAAGTCTGTTTTATCATATATAAGAATAGCAAGCAACCTCTGCGTTTTTTTCCCCCCATTTGCATAGTAGATCTTTCTCCAACCCTTTACTTTGAGCCTATGGGTGTCATTATGTGTGAGATGGGTCTCTTGAAGACCATACAAGAATGGGTCTTTTGTTTTTATACCACCTGCCACTCTGTGCCTTTTAAGTGGAGCATGTAGGTCATTTATATTCAAAGCTAATATTGATATGTGAGGTTTTCATTCTATCATGACATTGTTAGCTGGTTGCTTTGCAGTTTCTATCGTGTGGCTGCTTTACAGGGTCTGTGGGCTATATATTTATGCTGTTATTGTGGTAGCAGGTATTGTTCTTTTGTTTCTGTATTAGAACTCCCTTAAGGAGCTAAGGCTGGTCTGATAGTAATAAATTCCCTTAGTGCTTGCTTGTCTAGAAGAGAGTCTAGTTCTTCTTCACTTAAGAAGTTTAGTTTGGTGGGTTGAGAAATTCTTAGTTGGAACATCTTTAAGAATGTTGAAAATAGCTCTCCAATCTGTCCTGGCTTGTAAGGTAAGCCCTGATGGGGTTCCCTTTCTATATGGCTTGCCCTTTTTCTCAAGCTACCTTTAAGATTTTTTCCTTAGCACTGACCTTGGACAGTCTGGTGACTATATGCCTTGGTGTTATTCATTTTATATACTATCTTGTGGATGTTTTCTGGATGTCTTATATATGGATGGCTACTTCTAGCAAGATTAGGGAAGTTTTCCTGAATTATTTCCTCAAATACATTTTCCAGGTTGTTTACTTTTTCTCCTTCTCTCTCAGGAATGCTAATAATTTGTACATTTGGTTGCTTCACATAATCCCATATTTCTTGAAGATTTTGTTCATTTATTAAAATTCTTTTTTATTTTTGTCTGATTGGGTTAGTTCCAAAGACTGGTCTTCAAGCTCTGAAATTCTTTTCTCTGCTTGGTCCAGTCTATTGATAGAGCTTTCAACTGTATTTTGAAATTCCTTGAGTGAGTTTTTCAATTCCAAAAGCTCTGACTGATTTCTTTTACAGATGTTTATCTCTTCCTTCATTTCCTGGATTGCCTTAGGAGTTTCTTTGTGTTGACTTTCAACTTTGTCTTGGATCTCACTAAGCTTCCTTGCAATCCATGGATTTGATTCTTTATCTGTCATTGCTGAGTTTCCATTTTGGTTAGGGTCCATTGCTGGAGATCTAGTGCAATCATTTGGTGGTGTCACTACATAATGCCAAAATTCTTACACTGGTTCTTTCTCATCTAGAGATGCTGACACTTCGAATTTTTGTAATTATTTTCATGCAGGTAAGATTTTTTTCTTTTTCTTTCTTTCCCTATCATGTTATTTTTTCTTTCCTTTTTCCTTTTTCTCCCTCCTTAATGAGATTGGGCTGTGGAGTTCAACCTTCAAGCCCACAGATGGTGCTTATAAGTGAAAGCTGGCTGCAGCCAACACAGCTGAGTATATACTTGATCCTTGTTTACTGGCAGAAGCTCTCTACTGCCTCAGGCAATAAGCTGGTTTGTGGAGTATATAGTGGTCTGAGCTCCCTACTCAGCCCCAGCGGGGCAGGGGCTACAAAGAGCAGGGCCAAACAGAGCAGGCTGGCCTACAGATCCCCCAGTGGCAGGCACAGACACTAGTGCCAAGGGAGAATCCAGAGGACAGCCACCAAGAACGCAGGATTGTGCCTAGGCATGCAGCTTGGAAACCATCTGGGCTCCATGTTCTCTACATAGGAATGGGAGATGGCTTAAACTTCTAATCTAGAAGAGTTGCCATTCCAGATGCTTGGAAACCTGCCTGGGCATGGAACACAGAGGGTCCCCTTGAACCACAATCTACGTCCAGGAAGAGTGGGGCAGCTCAGGTTGCTAAACCAGACAAACAGAAGCTCTGAATCCCTGTAGATTTGCCTGGGTGTGGAGCAGAGAGAGCCTCACTGTACCACGATCTATGTCCAGGAGGGGTGGGGTGGCTCAGTCTGCTGGTCCAGGCAAACAGGTGCTCTCAAATGTCTGGATTTCTGCCTGCAGGTGGAGTAGAGAGGGCCCTGTCATACCACAGTATCAGTAGAGCAGAGTGGGGCACCCAACAATGGCACACATGGATCAGTTTCAGGTCACCAAGCTGGCCTTGGCTACAAGTCTTGCTGCCCGGGAGAAACTGCAACTTAGCAGCTCTCCTCCTGACCCAGTCTTGCAATGGAGGAAAGCACAATTCTAGTCCTACAGCTGAGGCACTTTCCACAGTTCTAGCTGTGGAGGCCCCTACCCCACTCCAGAGCAGGTGCTCTAATCTCTGGACCAAGACTGAAATGCCTGCACGGCCATGCTGCTGAGTCACCAAGGAATGGCTGGCTTCATACGTGCCTGGATTAAAAATGGTGTCCTGTTTTCCATCTCAGGTCTGGGAGAAAGTCTGCAGCTTTTCACGATGTCTGTTTCTCACAGGATCTCAAACCCTCTCCCCAAGTTGGCTCCAGGGCTTAGGAGAAACAAAGTGCTCTCCCTCAGAGTGGGTTGCTCAGATCCCCAGTGGAAAGGTGAGCAATAGAGAAGGGCTCCCTGCCTCTCTCACATACTGGGCCTTCACTCACTTTTATCAACTGGATGCTATCACAGGGGTTGTTTGCCAGCATTCCCTTCAGGATCTGAGGTGTCCTTCACAATTCTGGTGAATTCCTGTGTTCCTTCTTGAATTAAAGCTCAGAGAGTTGATCTTTATGTACTATCATGCTATTTCCAAGTGGCTGAGGCACACTGTAAGTCTCTAATCAGCCATGTTGGACTCTACTTTTAATTCAGAATTTAGAATACTACATAAACTTAGCTGACAAAGCAGCAGTAGGGTTTGACTCCGATTTTGAAAGTTCTACTGTGGGTAAAAGGCTATCAAACAGCATCACATGCTACAGAGAAATCTTTTGTGAAAAGAAGAGTCGATCACTATGGTAAAGTTCATTGTTGCCTTATTTTTAGAATTTGCCACAGCAACCCAAACCTTCAGCAGATAACACTCTGATAAGCGAGCAGCCATCAACATCAAACAAGATCTTCTACCAACAAAGAGATTACAACCCACTGAAGGCCCAGATGATCCTTAGTATTATTTACCAACAAAAAAATTTTCAATTAAGGTATATACATTTTTTAGACATAATTATATTGCATACTTAATAGACTAGAATATAGGGTAAATATAACTTTTAATTGCACTGGGAAACCAAAAAAAGTTTATGTGACTTGCTTTATTATGATATTCATTATATTGTGGTGGTCTGGAATCAAATCTGCAGTATCTCTGAGGCATGCCTGTATATTTACAGAGTACTAACATGTTTTCCAAAAGAGAAGTTGTCAAAATCAATAGCAGATACAATTGTTTTTGAGCCTACAAAAGAAAATACTGAAATGCAAATCAAAAGAATATATCCCTATTAGTTAATTCCAATTAACAAAGAGTGATCTTACACATGGTACAGAGGCATAAATAATCCCTCTTTCCAAAGAAAGAATACAGAAAGCTTTCTCCTTTAAGAAAAAAATAGAGAACTTGTTTGAAAAATAAAAATAAAAATCCTGGCTGGGCACAGTGGCTCACATCTATAATCCCAACACTTTGGGAAGTCAAGGTGGGCAGACTGCTTGAGTCTGGGAGTTCAAGACCAGTTTGGACAACACGGCGAAACTCCACCTCTACAAAAAATTAGCCGGGTGTGGTGGCACGCGCCTATAATCCCAGCTGCCCGGGAGGCTGAGGTGGGAGGATCGATCACCTGAGCCCAGGAGATTGAGGCTGCAGTGAGCTGTGATCACGTCACTGCACTCCAGCATGGGCAACAAAGTGAGACCCTGTCTTAAAAAATTGAAAAAAGAAGAAATCCTGGTTATCACATATAATTTGAAGTACTTCAGACTACCTGACATTAACAGTGTCAGGTTACTTGTGACATTGTGTTACAAGGCATCCAAGAAGGCTTCACAGCAAGAGAACACTTCCTCAGTAAAAGATTTTTAAGAGATGCCTCCTCATCTTTGGCAGTACCTCCATGTTACACAACTGTAGGAGATACTATTTATATTTTTATTTTCTACTCTGTCTTCATAGACCACAGAGTTAATGGTGTCCCCTAGAGTTGGCCAATATGAACTATAAGCCTTTCCCAATGCATTATGGAAATATGCTACCCAAATATATACTGAATATCAAGGTTATTTGTGGATGAAATGCATAGACTGGGATATGCTTTAAAATACTCTACAAAAATAAGTTGGAAAGGATAAAACGAGAATGGTAGAATTTTAGTAACTGTTGAAGCTGAGTGATGGGCATATGAGGGCTCACTATATTGTTCTTTGTACCTTTATGTTTGAAAAGCTCCATAATCAAAAGTTTGAAAAATATACACTACTCCATGGCACGATTTATGAAAAGTTTAAATAGTATCACCTGAGAAACCTTAAAAAACTGTGATGATATAAATGTGATATCAACGAAGCAAAAAAGACCAGACTTGGGTCTTATTTAAGAGGTCATATTTAAATCTCAATACTAAACACTGTCTACCAGGGCAGTGCCTATCAGAGGTAATATGGTAGAGACTGAATAAATTATCCCTAATTAATTTTTCATGAGTGTCTAGGAAATACTTGTAATTGCCAGAAGCAAAAATTAGATTAAGAAATATCAGTGTATTCCAATCCTCATAACCATCAAAAAACAACATCCTAGAACAAACACAAAAGCGTCATTAAAGTCCCAGATTCTACAACCCACAACAGAAACTACTAAGGCACAGACCTAGTGAGTGCATTTTCATCCTCTCAGGGAATTCTGATATCAAACAACAATCTGCAGAAGAGCAAGACTGGAAGTCCTTCACTGTGAATGGCGAGCACTACAGCAGATGAGCACGCAGCACAAGGGCTCACATAAGAAAGCAAGCTCAGGAAGAGACCACAAAGAGACTGCCACTGAGAGTTTCTGCTGTTTTGCCAAGACAGTGTGCCCTTCTGATTTCTTCTGCACGCACAGCTAACATTTGTTTGTTACTTCCTGTAACAAACAGGAAGCATAGTATTTCTGTATTTAAGACTCTCAGGGTAGCCCTGAGGACTGAGAAAGAGACCTAATGAAAGAAAATACCAACATCCATCTGAAAAGTCAGAAATAAAAGCTTTCCATCATAAATAATTCTTCCCCATGAAGAACAGACAAATGAACAAACAAAAAGCCTCTTTTTGCTAATGGCAGAATCTAAAAAATAGCAATAAAGTTCTATCAATAGGCTTTATCAGGCTCTTAAAAGCTACTTGCCCAGAGAAAAAACAGGCAAACAAAGAAAAACACATTTTAAATGGCTTTTCTGTCAGTATAAAAGATTTGCAAAATAGGTGTAAAGAACTACTCATGACAGGATAAAATGCCTTTATATACTTTTCATCTGTCTTTTCATAAATTATAAATAGTAAATTTTCCTCTAAGACTAAACTAAAGAGAGAGAGAGTCCATTTCCCATTCGTTATTTTTTGTTTTAAAAATAAAAATTTAAAAGTTGGCCTGGAAAAAAAACTTTTTAAGTAAATGTAAGAACAACACCCTACATACTGTATCTTTCCACACACTCAATTCTCAAATATATCCAAATAGTCTTCATTTTAAAAGGATCAAAATAGTTACTTACCATCCAAAGCAAAAAAGTGCAAGATAAAGGCCCAAAAGGGTAGCAACTACATGTCTTATAAAAGAGCTAGTTTTGCTTGAATGTAGATAAGTTCGAAACCAAATGGCTGCTAGCAAGGCAAAGAGTTGGCACACTACAAAGTTGACCTGTAAAGAAAAATTAAAATTTTGTATTAGCAACACAGACCTGAATTTTTCATATCATGTTACATTGAAATTCTCAGGACAAAAACATAAAGGTTACACAAAAATTAAGACCTTCCAAATTTACAAAACAAAAACAAAAATTAAGGGAAATCCCAAGCATGAGCCTCAAGTTCCAAGTGATGGGCCAATGCCCACCAATACTGTCTCTGCTAGACCTGGCAGGGAACAGGTGTGGCCACGTGGGGGGAGGTGTAGAAGGACACCTGGAAAAATCTGGTTGACACTGGTTTGCAGACACAGAAACAAAAAGCCCAGGGCACCTATGGGTTAAGGGGAAGAGAAACCTGTTTTAATGACTGAAGGAACCCTATAACTGGTGAAAAAGAGGAGCACTAAATTTCTTTGCAAAAGCTCCGGGAGCGGTCAAAGTCCCCAAGCTCCCTGAGACTACAAGGGCACCAGGGGCTGGAGGATCTGGTGGGATGCAAGACAGTCTGTGGCAATGGGAGTAAACGGGAGTCCACTGCGGCCTAAACATCACCACTGTGAACAGTGGGAACCTGCAGCTAAGCTCTGAGGCATCTCAAGGATTGGCTCCCAAGGGGAAGGAATGAATTAGATAAGGGACAAAGCAGCCTTCGAAAAGTTCAAGTCCACCAACCTCAATTTTTAAATTTCCTCATAGTTCACTAGGAGCTAAACTGTTTTTGACTTATAGAAGTGAAATACACTCTGGTAAGACTGCTGCTACTCTTTTCTCCCCAAACAAAAAGACGGAAAATAAGAATCTCTCATGGTATGTAAAGACAGACTGGAGAAAAATCTCCATTTCCTTTTTCTTTTCTTTTCTTTTTTTTTTTTTTTTTAAGACAGGGTCTTGCTCTGTGGCCAAGGCTGCACTGCAGTGGTGAAACCATAGTTCACTGCAGCCTCTACCTCCCGGGCTCGGGCAATTCTCCCATCTCAGCCTTCCGAGTAGCTGGGACTACAGGCACACACCACCATGCCAAGCTAATTTGTGCATTTTTTTGTAAAGACAAAGTTTCACTATGTTGCTCAAGGTGGTCTTGAACTCCTGGGCTCAAACAATCTGCCTGCCTCTGCCTCCCAAAGGGCTGGGATTATATGCATGAACCATCACACCTGGCCAAAATCTCCATTTCTCTCTTATGAAACACATTCTCATAGAATCTTAGGAATAATAGGCCTTAAAGTTTATAAATAAAAGAAAAAACCCATTGACGTTAGGAACTTGCAAAAAAATACATAACAAAACAATCAGTGTTTCAGGCACCTAAATTGTGAACAAATCACACTATCTACATGTAGCTATTTCCACAGACCCACAGAGATATCTCTGCCTAAAGACACAGACAAGTATATTCTCTTTCTCACATTTCACGGAGAAAAACAGTAGAATACTGTTGTACATTGTCTAAGAAACAATTGTTCTTTAAAATAGGCTCAATAAAACCAAAATGTCTTTCCAAAAGTTCTAACACTTCTTGCCTTCTAAAGGGTTCTAACAGCATTTTTTAAATTAAGCAAAAAGTGAATAAAATGGAAAAATCAGTATTCTTCATATTAACTACTCACATCTACATGGTTTCTTACAGTTTAAAACTTTGTTTCAAATATCTCTTATTTCTTTCTTTTTCAGATAGCTCCTAATTTAATTATAGCAAAAATTTACCGAGCATCTACTATGGGCAAACATGGGAAATCTAAAAATGCACGAGTCCCAGTCCTAGCTCAGGATGACTTTAGAACCTAATGGAAAACATAAACATGTAAAGAAGGAACGTCAACCCAACATCAGAGTCTTCTCAATGGTTACATAGAACATCCTTCAAGACACCACAAAAGAGCGAGCCTGAAGGAGTGCGTGCCACAAAGCATGTGAGGGGCGAGCTGGGCGGGCAGTGCTTTCCAATCCTGCACAGCTCCGCAACCATCGGAGGGGGCAGCTTCCCCTCCCCGTTCCATATCAGTCTATTCATACATTACAAGACAAAGTATGATTCTTTCCAAGAAAGAATATGTCAATACAGGATTGTACAGAATTTTTGAAATCTCTTTTCAACATTGTCATCATTCAGATAAAGAAAATGAGACCAGGCCTCACTCTGGACACTGAAATCAGAATCTTTGAGGGGATAGGCCCAAAAATATATATAAAAAATAAAATGAAAACACAGATCCTTATGATCCTCAAGGTGTGAGAAGCACTGTGTTGGAGAAAAAGGGAAACGGCATTTTAAGGAAGAAAACAACATGAAGGAAGCACTTGGACAGGAAAGCGCAAACGCAACGCATAGCCAGGGATCATGGGAGATCAGGTCGGAAGTAGGGTGGTTCAGAAGTGAGGGCTTTGTATCATGCCAAGGTGTTTGAGCCCGTAGTGACGACAAAACCATGGAAGATTTTTAAAACAAGAAAGTGATGAGATTGACCCTCCACCTCTACATATCCAGAACTCTTGGATATCCATGAGAAACTATGAACCACTCAACAGAAAACTGGGCAAAAGGAAAGAACAATTTACAAATATCAATGTCCAATACAATCTGAAAAATATTCTCTCTCAACCATAATTAACGAAGTGTGAAAAAAACCATCAGTGAGGCACTATCTTCCACCTCTCAGTGCTGCTGGGGACATGAGGAAGCTGGTGCTCTATACTGTTAATCTGACTGCACCTTGGGACAGCTCTTTAAAGAAAATTGGACAACGGCCACCAAAACTTAAAACATAATATCCTTTACCAAGAAATTCAACATTTACAACTATACCCCAGATAAAGTGGCACAAAAGCACAAGAGCTTAGGCACACACGAAGATCCACTACACATTGTCAGAGTACACATGCACAGGGCCATCCACAGGAGACTGTTACACAAATAGAGCATTTCACATCTACAGAAAAGCAACATTTCCATTTCCCATCAGTAGGAAAAAAAAAAAGCTAGATTATCCAATTAATGTAACTGGGGTAACTGGTTTTCCTTTTGGAAAAAACCAAGTTACACTCCCGTTTCATAAGCCACATTGCTAATATTAATCGTGTGCTTATGTGGCAGGTATGAGTACACGCCCCTCAGATCTCCACTCGCAGGGGGCATAACTGACCGACAGCATCATCTGCAGCACACTTGATACCCATCACCAGGCTCATGCCAAGGCCATGGTGGGACCTCCTTAGAACTTCACTGACCCACAGCCAGGCTCTCTGCCCAGACTCATGCCAAGGCCATACTCCTGACAGCCTGCGCCTCCACCTGCCCAGCCTTCCTTCCTTCCCCCTCTCCTCCAGAGGGGCCAGTCCTGCAGTCCGCAGCTCTCCCTCCTTCTGCCAGCTCCCCAGAGCATTGTCTCACAGACAACTTCCCCAGCTCATCACTTGCTCTTTAATTGCCCCTTGGCACCTGCTCCTCAGAGGACCCAGGCTGACACAACATTCTAAGCACCTTACATTTATAATCTATTTAATCATCACAATAACCCTATGAGGAGAACTCTACTATTATCTCCACTCACCAAGTCTGAAACAGTTTTAACTAGTGTAACTCGTTACTCATTAGGTAGTCTGGATCTAGAACTTGAATTTCTGACCACTACATTATACTGCCTACCACATTTAAAAACAAACCCCAAACAGAATAACGGTCCATACACAACTGTAATGGTCTTTAGTACCAGTCACCTATATCTGGTTCTCCTCCCCTTCTGGGTAGACAGAGGATGTATTTCCTACTCCCTTGTGGGGACAAGTTTTGGTTGGTGAATTGTTAGCAGAAGTGATGTGTGTTGCTTCTCGGCCAGGACACTTAACTGCCAGAACAAGAATCTTCAGAGTTGTGCTATCTGCAATGTTCCAGAAATGATGTGGAGCAAATTACCCTGCCAGTCCATGAGTGGGCAAGTAGCAAGAGGGACCTTTGGTGTTTTGAGCCTGTGAGATTTGGGGATAGTTTATTACTGCAGCATAACCTAACTATGAAAACTAAAACTATATATATATATATATATATATATCCATATCCTAGACAAGAATGTAAGAGATTATAATCTTATGTGATATAACAATAATTTAATATAAATTTTATATATTGAGTGGATTTACTACATAAAAATAAAAAACTTCTACAAACAACAAAAAAATACTAAAAACATCCTAAGTAACAATGTGGAAGGAAAAAGAACCTATATACACACATGGGATACGTAACAAAGAGTTAGTATTCAAAAGGTAGAAAGAACTCCTAAAAGTCAGTAAGAGAAAGATAAACATCAGTTCAAAAATCAGGGCCAAGCGAGGTGGCTCATACCTATAGTCCCAACACTTTGGGAGGCCAAGGCAGGAGGATCACTTGAATCCAGGAGTTCGCACCTGGGCAACATGGCGAAACCCCATCTCTACAAAAAAATACAAAAATTAGCTGGGCATGGTGGTGCACACCAGTAGTCCCAGCTACTGGGGGGCTGAGGTGGAAGGATTGCTTGAGCCTTGGAGATCAAGGTTGCAGTGAGCCGTGATCACGCCACTGCATTCCAGTCAAGGCAACAGAG
>NW_012118821.1:4684430-4685670 GCF_000951035.1 Colobus angolensis palliatus | reverse complement strand
CGTGTTGGTCAGGCTGGTCTTGAACTCCTGACCTCAGGGGATCCACCCACCTCAGCCTCCCAAAGTGCTGGGATTACAGGCATGAGTCACCACACCCAACCTGAAACTAAAAATTAAAATCAGATTTTTAAAAATGTGGTGAAAATAATTATATAAATCTGTATATTTTGAATGGAAGATTACCAAGAAATACTAGTAAGTGAAAGGTACGAGTTGTAGAAGAAAAATCCAAACTATGTATATACATTCATTTATTAAACATGCATTTGTTCTGTACTTATTATGAGCCTACTATGTGCTAGACATTAACATAGTCCCCATATAGTCCATTTATATATCATACTTCACTAATTGTAGGTGCTCAGTAGATACCAGACGTGTGCCAGGCAGTGCAGCACACTGTGCTTTACAAGGAGGGGTTCATGTAATAATCATAGCCACCTTGCACAACGAGGCACCCTTACCCCAGAGCCCATGCTATTCCACTTCCATATGCACAGGCCCAGAAACACTAGACACTAAACCATTAGATGCTGTCACCTCTAGGAAGGAGGTAATGGAGAACGACAGGGACTTGAAATATTCCAGTATTTCTAATACTACACATACAATGAAGCCTCCTGTGCAAACCCCTCCTCTGGCCCTACTCCTTCCATCCCTCCCACAAAAATTACTAGCCTTAAGTTTGTTGTAGTATTCTCGTGCATATTTTTATACTTTTGCTACTTGTGTATTTTACATATGGTATTACTTTGAATATTTTAAACTAAAAATGGTGTAAAACTGAATGTAAGCTTCTGCAAATTTTTTCACTTATTACATTGCTGACATTTATCTATGTTGATACACACGGCTCTACCTTATTTACTCACCTTGTGTATTGTATTTCATTATGTTAATACCCAGAGTAGAACCTCCAAGTCAAGCAACATCCACTTGACTAAGTATTGCTAAATTGCTCTCCTAATTAAGTATTTATCAGCAATGTGAGTTCCATTGCTCCACATTCTTGACAACAGTTGGTACTGTCAAGACTACTAATTTTTGCCAAGCTAATAAATGTAAAACATTATTTCTCTATTTTTTAAATGTGTATTTCTTCCGATTACTAGCCTGGATGAATATTTTTCTTATGTCTATTGGACATTTAGTTTTCCCTTTATATCCTTTGCCCATTATTCTATCAGCTTGTCTTTTTCTCATTGATTTCTTTAAAAAGAATTCTTTTTTTTTTTTTTTT
>NW_012118821.1:4651707-4684300 GCF_000951035.1 Colobus angolensis palliatus | reverse complement strand
CCACCTCGCCCGGCTAGTTTTTTGTATTTTTCAGTAGAGACAGGATTTCACCATGTTAGCCAGGATGGTCTCGATCTCCTGACCTCGTGATCCGTCCGCCTCGGCCTCCCAAAGTGCTGGGATTACAGGCTTGAGCCACGGCGCCCGGCCTAAAAAGAATTCTTTATATATCTGAAACTGACCTTTTGCAAATAGCATCTCTCTCAGTCTATAGCTTAGTCTTTTATCTTTTTTTATGGTGTCTTTTCCAATAGTGATTTCCATTACGGTCTGCGAGCTCTTTAGCTTTTTATTTTTGCAGTATACATACAACTGTATTACATGAATACATGGACATGCATCAGTGTACTTCTTGGGTTAGTTTTTTAAAAAAACAGAATAGTTCAAGTGTAATTATATCATTGAGTTAAGAGAAACCAGGAATTCTGAATTTTCCACTTACAGCATTAAAACATTTATCTATACCTATTTCCTACTTAAACCAAATACCTTAGTGCTCCCAGTGCTAACAGTTTCCATTTCTGTATAATAAATGTTATTACATTTCATGAAACCTAAGCTATCCTCAATGCTCATGTGAGACCAGTGTTATCTCTACTTTAAAAGGAAACAGCAAGTATGGCAGATGTGGGACCTCAACCTCTGCGATCTCCATCTTACACTTTTTTCCTTTTAGTTCCAAAGTTGAACCTGATCTTATCATCTTTAAATTTTTACTAAGGGTGCTTACACTTTAATGTGTGGTTAAAAAATATAAAAATGTTATTCACAAATTTACATTCTGTCTCCACAATAGATTGTATATTTTCTCCAGCTTTACATGTTTTAAATTTCCTCCCTCTTACTAGAACACGAGAAAGGAGTTTCTGGGGTATTTAAAATGCATATCGAACCATACACTTACATGTAACTGAGCAATTTTCTGAAAAGATCTACACCGTTCGATATGATAGCCACTAGCCACATGCCCATCAACTGTCACACGTGCCCAACAAAAGTTTGTTAACATCAGAATTAAGCATTCTACACTAAGCCAAAAATTAACCTATAATAATTTTGGAGTAAAAAAACCTTAAATTTTAAGATAGTGCAAAGTGATTACAATCTTCAACGAATCAATAAAAACAGCCCCCAAAAATCAATTGTTACATCCACATCTCTACTGATGGAATACAAAATATGTTTTAATTTTTAAAAATAATATAAATGGATTTTCGATAACATACTCTTAACCAGTTCCTCCCAAGGTGAACAGCCAGTCTTTGTGAGACCCTGCATTGATGGAAAGGGGCGTGGGGAGGCGTGAAGTATACAACCTGATGCGAAAGATCAAAGTGTATATCAAAGTTCAAAATGTGTATCAAACTATACACTTATTGCTGAGCAGTTTTCTGAATAGATCTGCATTGTTCAATATAACAGTCACTGGCCCCATGTGGCTATGAGCACTTATATGTGGCTATTCCAAATTGAGGTGTGTTTTAAATGCCAAACACTCACCAGACTAGGAAGACACAGCACAGATAGACAGAACAACCTTCAATTTTAAGGACCCTGTGCTGGGATCTTATCTGTGGAAGTTTAGCTGTGTTGTAATCATCTGACAGCTAGTTAGAAACAGATTCTTGGATTCTAGCTCCGTAACTTTTTATTCCCCAGTTTGAAATGGGACCTTGAATTTTTTTTTTTTTCTTTTTTTTAAATTTCCCAGGCAAAACTTATGTGCAGCTATGTTTGGAAAGTAAGTGTCCTTATCAACCAACCTCGCAGCCACAAACCAACTTTAAAGTTAAGTAGAGATGACAGGGCCCAAAGGCAAAGGAAAGAACCATTTTTTTACATCTTTATGAGATAAAACAAAGACAAATAAGACACCGTTATACACCTACCAGACTGCCAAAAGTTTAGTCTCACAATACCAAATACAATGTAGAGCAATGGGATTTCTCATACATGGTCAACAAGTGCTTTAGAAAAAAAAATTCAGTATTTTCTTACAGGATTGAAAATAGTCCTATCCGTGACAGAGCACTCAATGCCCATGTGTCTAACATGGGGACTAGGAGAGGCATGTACAAGAATGTTCAATACAATGTTGCTCATAATAGCCAAATGCTAAGGAAAAATAAAACCTTTAACAGCAAAATGGCTACGTATATTCTGATTTATCTGTACAATAGGAAATTACACAAAACAATGAAGATGAAGAAACTAAGTTCTAGAAGAAACCATACATCTCAAGTCAATTCAGAGGAATATATACAACATACAAATGTATTTCACAAAAAGTTCCAAACAGCAAGCAATAAACCATATTGTCTGGGAATGCCTACATAATTGATAAAACTATAAAGAAGAACATGAAAATGACTATCGCTGAAGTCACTAAAGTGTTCACCTATGAAGGGAGAGAACGGGTTATAACAGTGACAGACAACAAGGGGCTTTTGTGGGCTGAATATTTCTACTTTTTGCCCAGGGTGGTTACACAGATACTGACTTTTAGTTTTTTGTTAAACCTTATTATTAATAGTAACACTATGTACTGTAATAAACAGACACAAAAAATAGGTAATGGCTCTAATGAAACAGAGGTTCACATAACTGTCCAAAGCAAATACCCTGCTCAAAGAGCTTTACTCGAATAAATGGAAACGCAAAATTGGATGGGAAGACTCAGAATCATAAAGATGTTACTTTCTCTCTATGTTAATCATTAAGTCCATACAATAAAAATATCAATAGGATTTTAAAAAAAGAAAACTTGATTTTAAAACTAATATAGAAATATAATCATGTGAGATAGCCAGAAAATTTATGACTTTCCCTTCAGAGACTAGAACACATTTTTTAAAACCTAGAATGATGAACAGATGAACAGACAGATCAGTGAAACATAACTAGAATTCCAGTGATAGATCCAAACGCATACTGGGTATTCAGAATATGATAAAGGTAATATCTGAAATATTTTGAGTATAACACAAACTATGGAAGCAATAAAAAATTAGATACAATTTCATCACATAAATATAAAAAATTCCTTCATGGCAAAACACCATAAGCAAAGTCAAAGAACAACAAACTTAAAAGCCGTAACATAAGTCATATCACCAAGAGCTGATTTCTTTAATCTATCTAAAGCTCCTACATATCAATAATAAAAACAGTAACCACCTAATAGAAAAGTAGGCAGAGCATAGGCACAGTCAGGTCTCAGAAAAAGATTCACCAATGATTCATTCATAAGAAAAGATGCCCAAACCCTATAATAAGAGAAATGGAAATTAAAATAAGAGTAAAATAACATTTTCACCTATCAGATGGACTTCAGCAGTACTCTGCAGTGCCAAGTGTATAAGGAAACAGGCACACTGAACACTGTTGGTGGAAGTATTTAATATATACTGATATAATGTTAATAGGGAACAATTTGGAAATAGGGAAGATGATGTATTTACATTTATAAACATGTACTGCAGCATGGTGATAATAGAAAAACTGGAAAAGACAGAGACTACTAAAGCATGTACATGAAGTGAATGGAATGAATGTTCTCTAGCCATTACAAAGAATGAGGTAGCCCTGTACCAAGTACTAAGCACTAAGATGTAACGATCTTTTAGATAACCCACAGCCGTAATCTTCTTCCCTGCTAAGAGAAACCAGATTTTGTTCAGTAACCAGACCAGGCAGCCATGTGATTTAAGAAAAGCTAGACTCTTCCCTAGTCTCATGGGATGAATAGTCACTGGTCTCAACCAATCACCACCAACAACTAATTCTGGGACTGTAACTCTGCTGCAATTCTGTTCAATGAGAAATATGGCTAGGGATTATTGGGAAAGTCTTCCTCACTCTTAAAAAGGGATACAACAAAGATACTTGCTTTTCACCTGTGGACTTTGCCATGTACATGAGACACACGGAAGGGGAAAGGCACCTGGGAATCCAGAGGATGGCGTAAAAGGGAGACTTATTTTTCATTATGTACCCATCTCCCTTGATATTTTGCAACATGGGCATTTATTATCTACTCCCAAATAGATGATTTTTAAAAATAATACATGCTTGTTTTCAAATTTCCCAACAAGAAACTGAGCACCAAAATTTAAGATAGTAATTACCTCATCGCCCTATACTGAATCTGCTAGTTTCATCCCAGTACATTTTATGCAATGGCAACTACACCCTAAAGGATGCAAGCATTTTCAAACATTTCTAGGTCACTGCCATAGAAAAAACAATTTTTCCAAGCATAACGTAAGCAGACAGTTGGTTCAACTACTTAGAGCCAACTTTGGTAAGGTAACGGGGAATATCTAATCCAAAAAGTATAGCCTCCTCACAAATAACGAAGACGAATTCAAAGCTACCAACTGGGGAAAGCGTTTTTTATAAACCAACACAAAAATCTACAGATTACCTAAAAAGAACAACACTGCACAAAATTCAAACTGAAAACATCCCAAAACTGAATTATTTACTATACTTATACCTGACCAATGTCACCATCTTACCAAATCTGCCTCGTTTCCTCATGGGGTCACTTCTGCCCACCTCTTCAACCTAGAAAGTAGAACCTTTATTCATATTTTTGGGGATCCCAAAATACTTTTAATTTCTGTACGTGCTTATATTAAACTGTAACTTACTGGCTTGTGAGTCTGACTTTCCTTTTTGATTGTGAGCTTCTGATGGCTTGGGAACAAATTGTATTCATCTATGCATTCCTACCAATCCCTGAGTGGAAGGCCTGGCTCCATCTGTGCCTTTCACTCACTGAAAGGAAAATGGGGGTGAGGGAGTGGGGGCCAGAATCATGCCTCGAGAGTTTGCTTAAAACCAAGGAGAGCAGACTAATAAAACAGCTCATATTTATCTTCCATCGTTCCTAAAGGGCCTAAAACTCTTAACATTAATTGCTACAACTAGAAACTTTATAACCACAAATGTAAAATAAATACAAGAAGCATAAGGATACATTCTAATAACATTCTGTAAACACTTCTTGTATAGGTACAATGGATGGACAGACAACACAGCCATGGTTTTCCCTGTACTCACAAAACTTACAGGCCAGTAAAAGAAGACAATTAAATGAATAATACAAAAAAAAAAAAATGATGGCCACTAAGTCTTATGTTAGGCAGAGAAACAGCATCATGAGAACACAAAGTAGAGAGATTTATTTGGCATGCCTCTCTTAACACTATTTCTTATCTCCTGAATTATATGGTCACTGCCCATTCTAATCCCACCTACACCAAACACACTGGGTTCAGCCAGCAAGAAGCCCTGTTCTGCCAGGACAAGCCTGTACATCAGACACAACATCCTCTCCTCTTCCTCCCCAGACAATAGCACAGAGAACTGCCAATCTACAGCCCAGACATCCATAAACTCCACGCTAAAGCTGATGTTGTTAAAAACAGCCAGACTCCCAAAGGTTGATTAACTCACAAATCCCTAAATATATTCTCAGATCATCCATACAAACCAAAAAGCCGTGAGTTTTTCCAAATGCACCGAAACAGAAGCAGAAAGCGAGTGATTTAATCAAAGCACCACAGAGATTAAAGGTAGGCACCTACCTACCAGGCTAATGAGTGCTTGTCTCATTTTGATCTCTGTCTTAACCAACTATAAAAAATTCCAATGAACTGAGAAGGAATTTATTTACACTTCCTATGAAATTAAAAGGTACTAGATTAACTGCATCCACAAGTGGAATGAAGCCTAAGGAAGGGTTAAACTATGAAGCTTCAGTAGGCGACCTACTGAAATAAATACAAGCCAGATAAAAAATAAGTAAGGCTCAACAACATACACACATCCCAAACATCACGCAGAACACAGATGCACAGAAAGGATGGGCCTGCTTCCTCTCCAAACACTGTCAAGCTTGCTCTGACAAACGAAAAGCCAAGCAGCCCATCCCTGAACAGGAAGAAGGGGGATGAATACAAGAACAAGGAAGCCCTTCCATAAAGCAAGTTCGGAGCGTGTCTCTGTGTGTGTGCACATTTACACGTTTAATCTCTTAGGTGGTTACAAATAATACCAGCAAATCAGAAGACCTGCTGAAGGGAAAAAGAAAGTAGTCTAACTTCACAATGACTGCACAAGTGAATCTGGTATAGCCATGCAATAGGATATGACTTACTTAGCAACAAAAAGGAAAGAACTATTGACACACACAACAGCATGGATGAATCTCAAAATAATTATGTGGAGTCAAAGAAGCCAGAAGAAGAGAAGAGTGCCTACTGCATGATTCTATTTATATGAATTTCTAGAAAACCCAAACTAATCTATAGTGACAAAAAGCTTATCAGTGGTTGCCTGGGGATAGAGGCCAGGGAGAGGCAGGAGGGAGACAGTACTGAAGGGCACAAGGAAACTGTTGGGTGTCAGATATGTCTATCATCTTTATTGTGGTGACAGCCTTATGGGTGGATACCTATGTCAGAACACCAAATTTTACACTTGTAGTATGTACAGCTTGGGTGTCACTTATACCTCAATGAAACTGTTTAAATTTTTTCTAACAAAAATAAGTTCATACTGACCACCACTGGGTTCAACTGAAAACCTTGCAATGTGATTGATATTACTTTCCCTCTCAGAAGGGTATTTCATTGAAATTACATATCACACTTTGTGGACAAGCAATTGTGGAATGAATACAGATGTGGAATACTGAAATGTCTATATTTCTTCCCCATTCATCCTTTCCATGGCTTAAAAGAAGCTAGAGAATTTTAGAGAAAATTCTCATCACTTCAAGTTTCTTACAAAGGCTCCTAGAACTCGATGAATATCCAATTTTTGGGGGGAAAAAAAGGGACCTTAAACACCATCGCATCCAACTTTCTCAATTTAAGGAAGTAAACTGCAGAGCCCACTCCCTAATGGGGAGTTCGTCTAGCCCTATGGCTCTGAAGTGAGCTCTACGTTGCCGACACCTTTCTCTGTCATTTTAGTCTTGACCTCTCCGCTGAACTTCAGATATTTATTCGACTGCCCATTAAACCACCTCACTTGAATATCTAATAAGTATCTAAAATTTATTGTGGCCAAAATGGAGCTGCTGATTTCCCTCACCACCAACCTCTCCTCCAAGTTGACCCATCTCAGTAACTGCACCATCACACTTCGACCAACACCTAGCAATCAACCCCTGACTCATCACCACCTGCCTTCCACAAGGAATCCACGCTTACGTTTCTTAGCTCTGTCTTCAAAGCACATCACAAAGCTGGGCCGGGCTCTGTCTCCACGGCTGCGATGGCTTCTTGTCTGGACAACAGCTCTTTAAGGTCCCCATTTCCTCTCCTGACTCTACCAGTCAGTACCTACACAGAAGTCACAGACATGAGGCCACCAATCCCCAGACCTAAAACACTCTACAGACTGCCATGATTAAAATAAAATCTCTACTCCTTATTCTGCCCTAAAAGACCAAGGCCCCTTCCACCTCTCCAGCCTCATCTCACACTGTTTCTCTCACTGGCTATATTCTAACATATTGACCATCTCCAACACACTCAACTCACTTCCAACCCAAAACTGACACTTCCCCACCACACCTGGAGTGCACACAGATGTTTCACCATTCACAACTCACATAACATCTCTCAAAGCTTCACAGACCTTATAATCTAAAGAAGCATCCCCAATCACTTGTCATGGACCCCATGTTACTGACTTTACAGTATTTTTCATCATCTAAAAGTATCTTGTAAACAATTACTTATTTATAATAATAAGTAAATTTACTAATTTATCTAAAAAAATTAGACAAAATTTATTCACTCATTCATTTATTTATGCTAATAAAATTTATCTATTCACTCATTCATTCCTGCTATGACTATCAGAAACATTAGCCCAAATAAGAATTGTGATCCTTTCCTAATTGAACTTGAAAGCATTCCTCTCCAAGTGCCTAGGTACTATGGGGTAAAAGGCATCCATCCACCTGAGTTGAGCAATGAGAACACACAGACACAGGGAGGGGAACAACACACACTGGGGCCAGTCAGGGGGTGGGGAGTGAGGGGAGAGAGAGCATTAGGACAAATAGCTAATGCATTGGGGCCTAAAACCTAAATGATGGGTTGACAGGTGCAGCAAACTACCATGGCACACATATACCTATATAACAAACCTGCACATTCTACACTTGCATCCCAGAACTTAAAGTAAAATAAAAATTTAAAAAGCATCCATCTTAAAAAAAAAAAAAGGGGGGGGGCAGGGGAGCGGACATCTATTTTGACCTTTTTTTAATTCCTAAGTGTGATGATTGGGTTTCCACACTCATGTGTGAGATGCGCTTTCCTCAAACCTTTTTTACAACATCAGCACACTACCTACCTAACATTTAAAAATAAAGATCAATTTCCAGAGTGCTAATTTTACACGTCTTCAAATTATGCTTCTACAAAACAAAAAAAACTCCTCTACTGGCCTGCCTCATTATCATCAGATTTCCGTTAGATACAATATCAACTTATCAACTTATGGATATGATGATGTGATTTTGAAATTATACTGCTTCCCACTAAAATAGTACACTCTTCAAGAAGGATCGGGTCGATACAAAAAGTACTAACTTTTAATGGATAGATCGGGATCTGCGGTATCTTGCCTTTGGGATATTTAACCAATAATCACTTACATAATACACTATCTAAACAAATCAATTTAGGCATTTTTAATTTCTTATTTTTCTTTTTTAGAATTTTAAAGTTTCCAGAAACTGCTACCAAAAAAAAAATCACAATAGATTATTTTGCCTGAATGTCACATATGATGAATTGATCTTCTAGGAAATCATTAAATTAATCACTGGGATGTCCATTTTATAAGGACAGGGATTTTTATCTGTTTTGTTTATTGTATCCCCCAACACCTAGTCCCAGCACATTATCAGCTTAACAAGTATGTGTTAAGATACTTGCAAGCTCATGTTTCCTTTTATCTTATGCTGATCACTGTATTATTCCAAATTTAGGGGGTGCAGCCAATATGTGTAATCTCTTCTTGCTACTGCTTGATGCCATTATAATATTAAGCATGAGCTGAACAGCAATTCTAAATCACAAGTTTTTGACTTCCAAACTACACAGTGGCATGTGGCAAATCGATGGCAAGAGATCAACACAGATTCTTGCGTAAGGTGTGATCAACATAGATTCTTTCATGTTGTGCTGACAATGCAAGACTCAACATGGAGTCCTGAAACGCAGACTCCACTACTAATATGCCTAACAATAGAGCCTCTTTAGGGCCAGGGAGAAAGCCGCAGATGGAAAACCATCTGTGCATCCCAGACTATGGACTGCCAGAATATCACATTTTACCAAGGTGAATGGTAAACAGCCCTACACAGCTGATAAAGGTCATCATAATTAAGTAGTCAAAGGCACCAATTGTGAATCATAGAAAAGTGGTTCAGTTCTGGTGTGCTGCAAGTAATTTATACTAGTGAAAATTGAAGTAGTCAAGTTTGTGAACAATTTAATAAAGATTATTCCTAAAACATTACTCTTGCCCTCACATTTCTAGGAAAAAAAGCAGTAGAGATGCAACTAGGGTGTGGGAACTACATATAACACAGTGAACACAGTGGGAATGTGTGCCACAGGAATGCACCTACCACATCACAGCAGATCTGAGGCAAGCAACTCAACACCACCCAATCAACCCTAACGACAAACCCTTGTTTCAGCCCTGACCAAATAACCTCTGGCATTTACAACCTCTTTACGTCATAGTTTCTTAATATGAAAATAAGAATAATCCCTATCTGTACTTGTAGATTATGAAGTTTATAAAGAAAAAGAAAAACAAGCAAACATGCACTTCTGATCCTTTGAGTGACATGGTCTGCCTACCTGGCCACCTGGACTGAGGTGGAAAAGGTTCAGGGAGACAACTGGGAGAGCTCCAATACAAGGCAAAAAAACAAACAAACAAAAAAAACAAGTAAACAGGCAAGTGTTTAAAACACAAAACAATCTTTTCATAAAATATTATAAATTATACCACTTCACATGCACCAAGAGGCCAAAATCAAAAAGATCGTAAGCGTTGACAAGAATGTAGAGAAACTGAACTCTCACACACCACTGATGGGAATACAAAATAGTACAGACGCTTTGGAAAACAGTTCCTCAAAATGTGAGACACGGTTATCATATGATCCAGCAGTTCCACTCCTAGGTATATACATGAGAGAACTGAAAACTTAAATCTACACAAAAACTTCTACAAAAATGTTCACAGCAGCATTATTCATAATAGTCAAAATGTGAAAACACCCTAAATGTCCATCAACAGATGGATAAAATGTGGTATATCCACATAATGAAGTATTATTTGGCAATACGAAATGCACACTGATATGCGAAGATAAACCTTGAAAACATCATGATAATGAAGGAAGCCAGACACAAAAGACCACATATTGTATGATTCCACTTACACGAAACTGGCAAACCTATAGAGACTGAAAGTAGATGAGTGGTTGCTTAGGGCTGAGGGGTTTGGGGAAATGGGGAGTGACTGCTAATGGTATAAGGTTTATTTTAGTGATGAAAATGTTCCAGGTTAGACAGCAGTGATAGTTGCACAACTGATTACATTAAAACCATTGAATTGTACACTTTAAATGGACGAGTTGTATGGTACATGAATTATATCTTGATAAACCTATTAAAATATACTGTGCATTATCTTTACATAATAATTATAGCTTTCAGCCATCGAATATGTCTTATCAAGATGAAACAAGTATATTCTGTCACCCCCAACAGCCCCATTCCACGTAATTTCACAAAGTCCTGTCACAGCCCTAGGCCCCAGGAACAAGAGTCTTCCCTAGGGCACTTCTGCCAGTGCCTCAGAGAAGAGGATGATCTCCCTTCCCAGGATCACAAGTGGAGCTGGTTTCAAATGAGCTGCTTCTATGACAGGAGGGAATGGGCCAACACTCAAAGAAAAGCAGGATGAGAGAGGGAGTGGGGCAGTGTGATAAGGAGGGAGGGGGAAACAGGAAAGAAAAAAGGAGGGAAGACAGAGGCGAAGAACACAGTGTTTATTGCTGGACTATCTGCATCCAGCCATGTTGGCTAGCTGAAGTGGGTTTCTGTAATTTGCTTTAGGGGTGTCCTAATATGTTACTTCATTACAAACTATTTCCCTATTTAACTGATGAACTTTCTAAAGATCTGTACCCAAAACTAAATTCCAGGTCTTTTTTACTTAAATAAAAAGACATATGAAACCTTGGAAAGAGCACACAAAACTCAATGGTTAATGAAGACAGACAGACTTAGATCCAAACACGAGTAGTGGGCTTACCTAAGAGACGCTGGGTACACACCACTCAACTTCCCCAAACCTTAGTTACTTCTGTAAAGTGGGAGCGAACCCAGGTTTGGTTTCCTCCCGGATAGGCTGTTGTCCGGATTAAATGAGGTAACCCACGGCAGGGTCTCAATACAGTATCTGGCACATGAAAATGCTCATGTATGATCCACCAGTATGAGCAGTCAACTCATGATTTATCACAGACATATTTACAGCATAGGAAAGGTGTGTTTTCGAGCAAAGACAGTCTGAGTAAGATGAGTAGGTAAGACCTGAAGAAAGCTGTACCACACTTCACAAAAAAATATTTCTCATTCATTTGGGAAGCGTTATTCTTAAGGCATATTAGAAACTAAATTTAACAATGGTAAACAACAGCCAGAACCAAAAATGCTAATCCATAAAAATCAATTCCAGTTCTTCGCTAACCTTGTCCTATACACACTTTGGTCAGAGTAACTTCTTAGTCTTCCGTCTGTAATCACTTTTGGAAACCACTCCTCACTTGCAAATAGTCACCTCTAGACAACTGTTTAGATCGCTAAGCTTGCCTTGCTTCTATGACACTGCGTACTATTGCACCCACCTGGGAGAATTCCCTCTATCCATCTACTTCCAGTGGATATCACTAACTTAGCTCAGACGTAAGATCTCCCCAAAAGTGACCATGCAATCAACCCACCTCTGAGTTTATTCATTCATTTCAACAAAGATTTAGTGAGAACCTACTATGTGCCAGGTACTGTACCCGGTGCTAGAGATGCAGAGGAGAATAAAACATGTACCTCTTCTCTGTGTTCTCATAAGGACCTGTCCCTTCCTCATCAGAACACAAACCACTCTGATTCCCAATTTCCTAATTACTTCTCCATAACCCCTCAGAGACTCTAAGCAACCTGGGGGCAGGGACCATAGCAAATCTGATTTTCACTGTATCACACTGTTCTGAAGGAAAAAAATTGAAATAGAATGAGGTGTGTGCACAGAATAGCCACAGGACAACTATCTGCACGGTCAGAGAGACTCATGCGTAGCAAATTCTGAAGTGTGTAAAGGCACAGACTTTACAGGTCACTGAGACTCCCATCTGTGCAGAATACAGCCTGCCACTGAGGTCCTGACTGCATCTAGAGCTTGATCCAAATTATATGATACAGATATAAAAGTATATGATACAGATGTAAAATACATATTTATTTTCATAAATACGTATTGTGTTTTCATTACAAATATATCTATATAAAGTAAGGAAGAATAAAACTGCACACAGATTAGCTAAAATGGAAATTTCTTAGGTGAAATGCACCAATTCCATACTCAAACTACTATAACTCACCCGATATGAAATAGATAATTTAAATAGCCCTGTAACTGTTAACGAAACACTTTGGAATTTAAAATCTCCTAGAAAAAAACATCTCTAGGCCCAGATGGTTTTACTGGAGAATTCTATCAAATGTTTAAAAAAGAATTAATACCAGTTTTACACAATCCCTTCCAGAAAACAGAAGAAGAAGGAATACTTCTCAATTCAATAAAGGGAGTGTTCCAGACTTAAGGAGACTAAAGAGACACGCGAACTAAATGCAACCTGTGATTCTAAACTGGATGCTGTTGCTAAAAAGGACTTTATGTGATAACTGGTAAAACTTAAAATCTGAAGACTTGATTATAGAAATGGATTAATTTCCTAATTTTGATGGTCATTTTGAGATTACACAGAAGAATGTCCTTTTTTTGTAGGAAATCTCACAAATGTATTCAGAAGTGATGGGGCAACGAGCTCAGCAACTTACTCTCAAATGTTCAGGAAAACGTTCTCTAAACTGTACTTGGAACTTTTCTGTGAGTTTAATACTGTTTTAAAATAAAAATTATTTCTTAAAAAGATAATATAGGAAGATATCTTTATGATCTCAGCATATAGAAGACTTTCCTAAACTAAGTACAAAAATATCACAAATCATGAATAAAATGTTGTAATTTCAATCACATGGAAATTAAGAACTATGAATAGAATGTTATTAAGCTTTTAAAAGGAAAGAAATTCTGGCTTTTATGAAGTCCCATAACATACCTCCTATGTGAAAATACAAATGAACCTTGAAAACACATGCCACGTGAAATTAAACCAGTCACAAAAAGACAAACACTACAGGTTTCCACTTACACTAAGTATCTAGAACAGTCAACTTCATAAAAACAAAAGGCCAGGTGCTGGGACATGGGGAAAACAGGGAGCTGCTTAATGAATATGCAACTTCAGTTCTGCAAGATGAAAAGGTTCTGGGGATCTACTGCTCAACACTGTGAATATACTTATCACTACTGAGCTGTGCACTTAAAAGATGGTTAAGATGGTAAATTTCATGTTTATTACCACATACATATAAACATTTGTGGTTAACATTACGAAGAAGGCAAGGAAATGATTAACACAACATTCCAGAAGTCATCCCTCTCTGGGATGGGGTCTAGAAAGAGCACGCAGGGAGCTGAAAAGGGTTTTCCTTAAGTTGCAGTGCAAGTGGCTGTCATCATCCTCTAAAAGCATACATTCTCTTGCAAATCTAATTTTTCAAATCAACTCCCCAGAAAAGGGAGGATGTACTAGTACAAAAAGCTCTAAAAATAAATAAAGAACTAGGGGGGAGGGAAGGGAAGAGAAAAAAACCCATAAATTCTTCCAGTATTATTAACTTAAAATTATCTTTTCTGAATAATAATGAATCAATTTCTACAACAACTTAAAGTTATAAGTGGTATCGGCCAAATTTTATTTAATTTTACATAACTACCTTCTAAATAGGGAGCCAAATAATATCAATCCTTCAGCCTCCCTATCTTCATTACCAGAACAGGAAGAGTCAGACAGGAAAGCCAGTCGCCCCCACTGGTCTGAACGAGGGGAAGCAGAAAGAGGCGCTGAAGGCCAGTGTTCTCCTGAATAAAGAGAAAGAAAAGCTGGCGGCTACACAGAATGCAGCTTGTTCAGAGGCCTCCCACTCCTGACTAGTTTCCCTCTAAGAAAAAAAAATGTAAGGCTCAAAATATATGCATATAGTTCCTTAGGGGAAAAAAAACCCGAAAATGTCTAGTTCCTTTTCTCAACGGCTTTAAGACATGCAAATCAAATTCTTAATCTTCCACTGCTCAACTGGATATATTAGCTGAGACTTAGGTCAGACACAGACAGGTCACACTGATGCTGATTGAAAATCATCTACATTTTACCCTTTTTTCACAATGCTTTTAGGGGAAAAAAAAGTTTGATTTAAATTTTTTTCATAATTCGAATCGAATTACCACAGGCTCTTTATTCTACCAAACTAAATTTTTATTCTGAAAATACATGGAATTCTTTAAAGATAAAATGTGTGACCCCCAAATAGAATATTGAGACCTGATCTACACCTGAACTCCAGATTCACATCTTCAATGGTCTACATGTTTATACCTCCAAGTCTAACAAGCATCTGAAACGTTACACAGCCCAAAGGAAAACCTTTCATATCCACCCCTTCCCATGCTCCAAAAGCCACTTCTCTTCCAGTCCTCCCCACCCTCTCCCCTAGCTCCCCACAATTATCTGTCCGAGCTGCTTTGGCCAAAAACTTAGGACGCGTCATCCTTGAGTCTTCTCTTTTTCTCATAACCACATTCAATCCACCAGTAAGTCATATCAGTTCTACCTTCAAGTATATCCCAAATGAGGCCACTCTTCACTACACCCACCATAACCACCATCACCGAGCCTAGACTACTGTGATCACAAGCCAACTTCCCTCCCTGATTCAACTCTTGCCCTCCACACAGTAATGAGAGCTTCTTCAGAGGTAAACCAGAGTAGCTAATTCCTCTATTCAAAGCATCCACAGTTTATCCCTATGCATAGGCTGCTCAGAATGGCTTCTTCCAAAGAGTGCAATATGGAAAGTGGGAGTAAAAAGAGAAACTTTACAGTGGAGAAATCTGACAGACACTGCCTCAGCCAGGTAATCAAATTAACATTAAGAGTGATCAGTCACACTGAAAGTACACAGCCTTGGAATGATGTGATGAAAACAACACTTCATCTTTGTAGTCTTCCTCTCAAACACCAATAAGCACAGACTCATGAGAAAAACATTCAATAAATCCCACTGGAGAGATTCTACAAAATCCATGACCAGTAATCCTCAAAGCTGACAAGGTCACCAAAAAAAAAAAAAAAAAAAGTAAAGTCTGAGACACTGCCACAGTCTGGAGGAAGCTAAGGAGACACAACAACAAAATGTAATATGGGCCAGGCATGGTGGCTCACATATGTAATCCCAGCACTTTGGGAGGCTGAAGCAGGCTGATCACTTGCAAGACCAGCCTGGGCGACATAGTGAAATCCCCTCTCTACAAAAAATACAACATTATTCGTGCCTCGTGACGCACGTAGTCTGTAGTCCCAGCTACTCAGGAGGCTGAAGTGGGAGAATCACTTAAGCCCAAGAGGTCAAGGCTGTGGTGAGCCATGATCACATGACTGTACTCTAGGCTGGGGGCAACAGGGCGAGATTCTGTCTTTAAAAAAAAAAAGAAAAGAAAAAAGAAAAAAAGGTAATACAGTAACCTGCATAAGATCCAGGAACACAAAAGGACTCTATAGACTGAATGTCTGTTTCCCCCCAAAATTCATATGTTGAAGTCCTCACCCCCAATGTGATGCATTTGGAGAGGGGCCTTTGGAAGTTAATTTGGATTAGATGAGGGTGTGAGGACAGGTAGGGCCCTGGCCTGACTGGATTAGTGCCGTTATAAAAAGAGACACAGAGGGCTTGCTCTCTCTTTCAGCAAGAACACATCTAGAAAAGACCACGTGAGCACACCCCCCAGGGGTGGCCATCTGCAAGGCAGGAAGAGAGCCCTCACCAGAACCCAACCATGCTGGCACCTGGATCTCAGACTTCCAGCCTCTGGATCTGTAAGAAAATAAATTTCTGTTGTTTAATCCACGCAGTCTATGGTTTTTGCTATGAAAGCTAACTAATACAGACTTTAACCTTAAGTAAAAACTAAAGAAATCTATCAAATAACATATAGAGTTTAGTCAACAATAATGTATCAATATTGTTTCACCAGCTGTGACAAATGACCATCCTAATGAAACATGTTAACGAGAGGAAAAACTGGACATGGGGTATGTGGAAACTCTCTGTACTATCTTCACAACTTTCTGCAAATTTAAAACTATTTTAAAATTAAAAGTATATTTTCAAAAATCTCATGGCTTCCTATCATATTTATATTATGACCAAAGTCCTCCCAGTCTTTTCCACTCATCGTCAAACACTTACACCTTGCTCACTCTGGCCTACCATGTTCACCTTTACTAGGGTTACACAGGATATGAGTTACACAAGTGTACACATTTGTCAAAATTGGTCAAACTGCACAATTAACATCTACACATTTCACCATATTTAAGTTAGATTCAATTAAAATTTTTTAAATATATATGATTGCCAAATGAAAACGCTGATGACCTAAAAAGTACCCTTCAATTTGGCAGCTGAAAACACTCACATTTCTTTTGCTCTAGAATCTGGAGTTTGGACAAGGTTCAGCATGGATACCTCACTGTTTCTCTATTTGGCATAAGGGACTGGAATTATCTAAAGGCTTGCTCACTCACATGTCAGACAGTGGATGCTGGCTGTCATCTGGACTTCAGCTGGGCCTGTAAGATCAAACACCTACACAAGGCATCTTTATATAACCTGGGATTCCTCACAACGCGGTGGCTGGGTTACAAAAATTTTATGTTCAGTATAAGCCCAATTTTGTTTCAACACACACACATACTCTAATATAAATATAATAACAAAAGTTGTCTCTGGACTAAAGGGTAATGGGTGATTTTTTAATTTTCTATTTATACTTTTTTATTTTATAAGTTTCATATGGTAAAGATGTATTACTTTCTAAATCAGACGAGAAATATACAAACTAAATTCAGTTCCCTACTAGGGTATGTAACGTATTACTGAAAACACAAATGAAATTAGAAATGCAAAAATGTTAAATATATTTGCATGTTATAAGAGAAGAATTAGCTTTCAAACAGCAAAAACATTATGAAGTACCTCATTTCACCTCCCTTTTTAAGGTATAGATGAACTGAACTTTGGCTTTGTCCGTGGTTAAGCCCAAATCCCTGCTATTTTGCTTTGGTTTGGGTCTTGGCCTAATGTCTGCTTGCTGGTCATTTGTAGCACCCTTAAATTGGTAGAGGTCAGTGACCATCTGACAGCCTAAACTACCATCATTTCTGATCAGCAAAGTAACATCAAAAATACAAACAATGCATGTCATTCATATTTATTGTTACTATATGAACATCAACTTTCAAATACGTATAAACACTCTACAGTTACCTTGGAGTGTAAAGAATAAATGACTTTATATGATTTATGTATTACTATTGTATCAGTTTAAATATTTATTACAAAAATAAAATACTATAACTGAGACTAGGGAAACAAATAAGTTAATGTGAGTACTGAGAAAGGGTTCATTATATGACAACTTTTAGAACATTAGATCCTTTGAGCCAAATTTTTAAAGAAGTCATTAAGAGATTCAATTATTTCACAATATATTATTTGCAAGCTTGTTTAGTGTGCCAACATTAAACAAAATAACCCTTAGGAGCTGTATTTGATTTTGAGTTATTTAGTTCCATTCAAGTGATGAAAAACAGCCTTTTTCATGAAAAAGCTCTATCTGTGAATTCAGGAGAACAATTAGCTCTGAAATCTCAATACTGCAAGGAGAAAAAAATCCTAAACTCATACATAATAATATCCATAATGAACCATACACAATAAAATATATAAAGGATATGAAGAAAAAAGGAAAGTGTTAAAGAAAACTGGAGTATCTAAAACATGTATTGTTCTCACTAATCAAACCTGAAATTAAGTCTTAGAATGTTTTAATAAGATAGTTCCTATTGTTTTGAATCTACGGAGGGAAACAAATGTTTGCAGAAATGATTAGATGACATTGTTGATCATTTTCAGGAGTTGAAGACAAAGAAATCTTTGAGATTTGAGTGGATGATATTCAGCTTTAACTCAACGTTGATTTTAACACTATCATTGAGACATTTGACCAAAAATGTGTCTCAGTGCAATTTTAGGTAACACATTTCCAGCATGCCACCTGCATCCTTCAGTTATGCTCCTTTCTCACTCCTGACACACCATCAGCCAGCTAACGTCAAATAAGTCTACTGCGTCTAAAGAAATGGTATTCTGGGCATGCCTCCTGGGTTCTATCATTGGCTCAACAGGATAATTTATGAGAACATGCTTATTATAAATTAGCCATTTTATTTTCAGTACATTTTAGTAAATAATGGAGGCAAAAAAAAAAAAACATATCTTCAAATAAGTACACCAACACTGCAAAACTCTAGAGAGGACAACACTTAGAAAGTGAACTTTCAAGATACGGGGCTGTATCATTCCAGGAGAGCTAGAAACGTTCAATCACAAGCCCATGGAATTCACAGAAGACTGAGGGTTACTGACGCCTAATGTACAAATACGCAGTTGTTCATAAGCCAGTCATGTGAAAAAAGAATAGGAAGCGTCCAGTTCTCTGAAAGGTAACCACGAAGAAATGGGCTTACCACTTCTGGTTACTCCAGAAAGTTTGCACGCACGTAAACGACAAACTCTCTAGCAAGTACAACTATCCAGAAATGAAACTGGCTGCCCTAACGAAGGGAGCAAGCTCTGTACCAGCAGAAGTGTTCAAGTGCAAACCAGATAACCACCACCTGATAAAATTTTATTTCACACAGTTTGCACAAAAGGTACAATGGCAGACATGGCTACCATTTATAGAGTACTCATTACACACTACACTCCTGTGCACACAGATAAACTCACACAGCTTGTAAGGGATGCTACATTGCAGAACCAAAACTGGAATAGAGGTTGACTCCTGAATCCATGATCTTAGTCATTATAATCTAAATATATGAAACACGTTTGTTTTTTCATTTGCTATATCATCCAACCCTGCCAACTCGACCCTCTGCTCTCTGAAATTTGAGGCTTAGAAAAAAGCCTGGCAATCAATAAATACTGAATGAGCTAAGCTGTCCCTTCTTTACACTGCAGTTTCCTTAACTAGAAGTTGCACCTTTGCTACTGGATTCCAAGAAAATTTATACTTTCTCCTTCATTTCACAAGGGCTAAACTCCAATATCACACATTTATCAAATCTGGAGATAGAGACAAAATAGGGAAAGTAGTTAAATATTTTTATATTATTTTCTAGTGGTTCCTGCTTTCAATAAAATACAAAAAGGAACGCAATCCAAGCCCAGCCTCTGGCACTATTCCAGTCTTTTCTGTCTTTGCTGACATGGTACCAACATCCTTTTATCTTTAATATACTATTTTAATATTAATTTCTAAGAATTATTTAATCTACTGAAGCATTTCCTACCCAATGCAATATTCATTCAAAAATTATTTAACAGATCACTTTATAATCCTATAAAGTAAAACTCTGAGTCTATGCCAAAAACCTTCTTGGAATATTTCTCCATTAATTTATATTTCTTATACCTTAAAAAGAAACTTGAGTCCTTAGAAATGAATTCCCTCAATTCATACAAAAATTGCAACAATACTTAGAATTAATTTTGATTAGTGTATCAGAATTTCCATTCAAGTCTAATAGACAGCTGAGGCTCAATGTCTGATGCCAAGTTTACCAAAATTTTCCTTTACTATGTGGCTTTAAAAGTATTTTCCAAGAACAAAAGGTGAAGACATAACTAGTCTCATTGTACAGAAAATATACAAGGGCTATAATTACAGCACCCAACATTATAAGCTTATACTAAGAACCCCTTAACTATCTCCAAAGATACTAAGTACTAGTTCAACAAACCTCTGCCTTGTCCTCTACCTTCATCTTCTTGGCTCTACTTGCAAACCAAAAATCCCCGTCACTGCTATTCTTGGGATATAGCTAATAAGAACAGCTGTGCCAGTCCTAGTATTAGAAAAAGGCATGCTGACACTCACAGTGAAGCACACTGCAGATTAAACCTAAACTCCAAATCTGATAACTCCAGAGTTATCACAAAATAAAACATTTTGGCCAAAAATCAATACACATTCTAGAAAAACAAAAAACTGACAGGGACTTATCAAGACCTTTCAAGTATTACTTTATTCCCCTCCAGCTAGACATTTATTTTAATGTCACATACCATAAAAATAGCCTTGACAATGTAAACCAATTAATAATAGTAATACTGGATCTGCAAAAAGAATAAAATGCTAGTAGTGTGAAATTCCAACCTTCCACTGTAATGGGGTATTAACTTTCAAGATTATTTCCAAGATGTGATCTTCTCCAAATGAAAAGAACTAGTCAGATAAAATTTGAAACTCTTTCAGTCAATTTAAGGATGAAATTACTAAACGGTGAAATATAAGAACTGTATCTTCAACTACTGTTTGACATGGTTTCCAAGCATTCTGTAGTCCTCAGTGCCCTGCTCTGGTTATAATCCCATTTGTGAATGTTCCTTTTAAGTCACAGAACACAAGTGTACTTCAGATGGACTGAATACCATAAACTGTAACAGAAACTGTTACCTAACTCCTGGTGGCCAATCAACTAAATCTAGCCTTAGATGTGTTATCAGGGCTCAAAAAGGAGAAAACTTAAAATTTTACCCAAAATTTAAAAAATCCTATTTTCACAAAAAAATCAAAATTTCCATCTTCCCTTGACAAATCAGCTTTGGTCGCATCAAGCCAACATTCCTTTACAGTCACCATTAGCAAAAGTGAGTAGGTTCCTTCCCTTTGGACTGGGCATGGGCTTTCGGACGGTCATGCTGTCCACACCTCAGAAAACCCATGCATCTGCCTTTCCATTTATGTTCCTTCCCTGGTACCCTCCAGACATCTGAACTTGGAATTTATGTTGGGATTAGCTATTTCACCTAACCTCACGATCCGGTCAGCTAAGCAACACCATACAATAAACAAAAACTCTCAGGGCTTGTAGATAAAATGTACTTCTGGTCTCAAGTCACTTTCTGTCTACAATTAATTTCTAGACCTTTACTGCAGGTCTTTACATCTATCCTGAAATTTAATATTGTTAAATTAGATAAATCCAATTTTACTTACTATTTATTGAGCACCCAATAGATAGTTTTGTAACTGCTTGTTATGTAACAGGCAGCACCTCTCTCCATTCGTTCTTTTTGTTTGTTTTAAAATAGAGATGAAGGTCTCGCTACATTGCCTGGGCTGGTCTCAAACTCCTGGACTCAAGGGATCCTCCTGCCTTGGCCTCCCAAAGTGCTGGGATTACAGGCATGAGCCACCGTGCCCAGCCTCTGCATTGAGTTTTAACAAGGAAAGCATCACTTAGATGTTTTTCATGTATATATTGTAGTTTCAGTTATAATTTAGTTTCAAAAACAAAGTTAAAAGAACCAGAATGTTTTGTTTGTATAAGCAGGGAGCTATCTATTTTATTTTAACATACACTATACATGTAATTGAACAACTTAAATATATCTAAAATTATATATTATGTATCACTCTGACCTTCCACTAACACACCTAAGTCTGGCACAGAAAATCTCCAAAACCTAAAAAAAGTTTCTAAGAGATGATGGATTAAAATGGGATGTTACATCTTTGTCCAATGCCTAGACAGAAGCAAGGCATGCTGGTCAGAGCCTGGGACTTCCCAGAAGAATGTGGTCCACAGGGTTGGCAGCTGGCTGGTCGCCTGGCTCAGCAGAGCTTTCCCCACTCCACAGGGACACGAGTTTACCTGTTCCTTTGAGCTACTCTGGGAGGATCTGTCGATGACTCATACGCTGCTGCCCAAAAGTCAGGCTTCCCTGGACTGGATGGATGGTTGGAAGACATGGAGGGTGGGTGAGATATCCCAAAGGAGTCTTTCTAGAGGGCCCTACTAAAGGGACACTAAAAGTGGCAGTCCTTTGTTCTCCATCGATAAAGACAATTGTGCAACTGCAGGCTTCTTTTATCTGAATCTCTTGATTAAAATGCTCATAAAGCTTTTTCCAACCACACTTGACACTGTAATCATCCAGCTGAAAACACTGGTACCTCTGAGAGTTACATTCAATTGTTTTTGAATAATCCAGCCAAAATCCCCCAAAATTCTTCAATGCTTTGCATGTCCCCAGCCTCCTTTTAAGTAACCCATTTGAAAAAGGTTTCTATCCCTCACTTCTTACCTAACAGAGACCAGCTGGGCAGTCCTTCAGTGAGCTTAACCATCAAAGGCATCAGAATGCTCAAGACTCCACAGCGGTAAGAGGCACAGACCAGCTGCAAGAGAAAGCAGCTGCAGAATGACCAGAAGCTGATTTGGGGAGCTCAGTCTGTGTAGAAGCTTTTTGGCCAGTGAAGTGAGTGTCCTCAGATTCCCCAGCCCCTAACCTGCCTTCTACCTAGCCCAGAAGGTGTGAGTGCCAGTGAAAGACAGGAAAAGTGCACAGTTACCAGGAAAAGTCCCCTGGGAACACCCAGCACCACCCCATCAGACAGCACCTCTCAGAACCTGGCCTTTCTAACTTCCTCGGCAGGACCTGGCCCTCTCTACCAGGCTAAGTGCTCCAAGGAACTGTGGTGTTGTAAGTCTGAAAATCACTGCATTCAACTGCAGTACCTCTGCTGTACCCTGTGTCTTGTCCACCACACCTGGCATATATGAGACATTCCACTTCTTGTAAAACGGATGACAGAGAACACTCTCCTAGGCTCTGAAAAATGTGAAGACTTAAACAGCATGGTGACCTCCTCAGCCCCTGGAAAAGCACTTAAAGTCAGTAACACCCAAAGCACCAGGTTCGGACTCTGTGTGCATCGTCTTCTCAGTGCTAACCGCAACTCCGTGGGGAGGGACCCACTATGTGCCCTATTTGATAGACGAGGAAACTGAAGCGAATAAAAGATCAGCACCTTGCCAAGAGCACCCAGCTAACAAGCGACAGTCAGAAGCTGAGCCAGTCTATGTTTCATCACACCAGCCCTGCGGACTCCAAACATGCTCCATGCCAAGAATGGTCCTAGGCAGACGGGACACAAAGATGAGTAAGTGGAGATCCTTATTCTTAAGGAATTTAGTTTGGGAGGGAGACTTGTAAAGCAAGCCAAAAAAAATTCAATGCTCCAGGTGTTATCAGAGTAGAATACAGTGAAAGTGGGGCATGAGGGGACTGTTCAGAGGACCCTAATCAACAGGGCGGCCCAGTCACCCGGAAACATCAGGCTCTCTTGCAGCACTGCCTCCTGGAGTTGGAGGGGTACTCACACATGACAAAGAGTCAGTGGAGAGGGGTGAGTACCCTGCATGGGATCTTGCCATTAACTCTTCCCTAAGAAAGACAGAAAGACTGGATGATACTGGGCTTCTGCAGTACAGAAATGGGACACACTGGTTAGTCCAGAGCAAAGGCAAGAGGCGGATCAGGACTACCAGGGGCCTCTCTTCTCTCAGTCCTTCTCCAGAACACTGGCCTCATGACATAAATGCTGCATGGGATGCGAGACAGCTGTGTGAAGGTGTCCCAAGTCATGGGTCCACCTGGGATGCCTGCAGCCTGAGGCTGAAGTATTACAAATACTTAGGGCATGTAGGTGTAGTATGCATGAACACATGATGCACACAAGATATCCAAAAAGGGAGGAAAGGATGAGCAAATCTTAAAACGCTTCATTAAGGAGGCACAGGCTTTAGCTGACTATTGAAAACTATGGATCTGCCAAGCCAAAAAGTGTAGCAGGGATTTCAAGAGGAAACAGCTTAATCAAAGGCAAGGAGTTAAAAGACAGAAAATGTATCGAGGAGCATTTTAAGTAATTGAGTATGCAAGTACTTTAAGTAGCAGAAAGCCAGGATTGAAATTCCAGCTCGCCACTTCTGCATACATTGCTCTAAGCAATTTACTTGGCATGTGTGGAAAGAGTGTGAGAGTCTGCCAGGGGTCGGGGGTTGAATAAGCCATCCTTCAGAGGGTCTAAGCCTACCCCCATCAGACAGAGGCTCTCAAAGGTAAGCTCACAGTAAGAAAAGAACTGCCACATAGTCCAGCAATTTCACTACTGGCTGCAGTGAGCTGAGATTGAGCCACTGCACTCCAGCCTATCTCAATCAATCAATCAATAAAATTTTTAAAGGAGGGAAAAAAGAATCACATGGAGCAGGCTCTCTCATAGAGCAGGCCAAAAGGGATACTTGGCCCAGGCCTCCCATTCGGGGAGGACCCTAAATGTAGACTTTCAACATTTCTACACACGAGATTATACATACAGTCACCAGAGATGCAGTGACAGGATTGAAAGGAGATGTGTACATCATCCAACTTCAGTCTTGTCTTGTTTCAGGGCCAAATTGCCTAGAGTCCACTATGAATTTTATTTTTCCCTTGTGACTATATTGTCAATAGCACAATTATACTGCCTTATATTTTGGCGAGTACATGTTAATGTGTTAAATATAAACATTTTTTAAAAATACATTCCATTTTAATAAACTTTTAATAATACAAAGAGCTTAAAAACTTTGGTCCAAGTCTCTTATCTGTGATGGTGGCGGGAGGCGGGGGGAAGGAACCCTGTCAAAAAGGCAGACTCCCTGGCCCTCACTGGGTGTAGCCTGAGTAGAGCCTGGGAATGTACTTTAGTAACAATCCCCAGTGATTTTTGACACAAGTGGTCTCAGAGCCACACTTTAAAAAAGCACCACAATGGCTCGGCAACATGGAAGCTGTGAAGAGTTTTAAGCAAGGAAGTAACTGATGAGTGCTGCGTGTCTCAACATTTGCCACTGGATTCAGCTCCGAGTATCAGAGACAGAAGCCTGATTATAATGGTTTTAAGAGTGAACTGGAATTAGGAAATCAACTATTCTTTCAAAATGTATGACTAAGAAGAAAGAGACAAAATAAGAATGTGCATAAAGGAGTCTGACAACGGGTTTTTTATTTGTATTCATCAGGTAGAGAAATAAGTAATACTGAAGCAACCCTAACGTTCTGGATTGTATTTAAACGCCCCTTCAGATTCACTCTCCTCTGTATTCTGTGCCCCCAAAGCACCAACCTGTCCTCTGAAGTAGACTCCAGCAGGAGACGAGGAGATGGGAGAAGCGAAAGGCAGGGGCATGCTCTCCCAGCCGCAGCCCTCACTCAGCTTCGCCGGAGGCTGACTGAGTCCTTCAACTGGAGGCCATCGCTCTTCCTCCCCTGCTGCAAAGGAGTACCTGCTCCACAGCCACTATCTTGGGGTTCTGCTCCTTCCTTCTCCCTTGATCCTCCACGTCTAGTACAGCTGGCTTGGGAACTTTGCTATTCCTTGCTATTTCTCAAGACCTGCCCACATCTTTGTAAATAGCTCTTTAAGTTACCTGGTTGCCTTAGTTACCTACTTCAATCTGTCTCTCTTACCAGAACCCTGAATGATACGCACAACATTAAGCAGAATGCAAATGCCAGAACAATGCCAAATCCAAAATACTCTCGTGGCTCAAATAAGGAAGTGGTCACATGAGATGGGATTCAGAAAAAGATTCGTATGGAAGGTGCAGTGGATACAGGAAGGATGGCTAGGATTGGGAAGCCATGGTAGAAGGGGCATGTCACCAGTGCCTGTTCCCATCTCCTGAATCCTGAGCCTACCTTTCCACCCATCAGCTGCCCCACTTGCCACACACTACATACTGACAAAAGCCTGCTTCAATCACTCATAGCATGCATAAAAATCATTAAAAGACCGCTCTGCTGAGGGTAATATTTATGGCTGGTTTTATTTTAAAGGAATCTTACCAAGTGCTATCCTTGTAGAGTCCCACCTGTTAAACCAACTGGAGCCAAAAGCTGAGTATGAGTTGTTTTATTTCCCTGGAAAGTTGGCCCTGATGGACCCAATAAACAGACATGAGGGCTATTTGCACCTACAGAGGCAGTAACAACATAGGAAGCATTTTTAAAGCAGGGAGACAAAGAGCTCCTGAGCAGTGAGGAAGCAGAAAAACCACTTTTGACTCCAAATTCAAAACTAGATTTTAATCCTAGTTTAATCACTGTGTGGGCATATGACCCAACCCAAGCCTTGTATTTCCCTTCCTAAAAAGGAAGTCCTAAAGATTAAAAACGAAATACATATGAACAGATGTTAACTTCTCAAAATAAAAACATAAATTCCAGAAATTTGATAATTTGTAAAGAGGAAGAAACTGTGCATCGAACATCCATTAGAGGCCTGCCATTTTACAAAGATTACGGTTTCAATCTTCACAATAACCTACAAGTAGGTACTACTACTTATTATTATCCTTATTTTACAGATAAGGAAATCAGGGCTTAAAGAAAAACATATTGTTTTACCAAAGAGCACAGGGCTGGCAGAGTCTGGCTGCCAACCTAATCATGCCATTTCCACTACACCACTGCCCTACTACTTCCTCTTAATGAAGGACAATGAAATACAGGGAGACCCATATTAGCTGCAGTTGTTGTCAGGGCTTGTGGTATTTTGCTTAGCTGCTCTGAATTAAACAGAGGGGCAGTTTCAACTCTCTTTACTATTGAAAACATCTTCAAAATTTAGTAGTTCACTTTCTTCCTTTAAATTTTTATTTATTTTCTCTCCAACTTGGTCCAAAAAGAATTTGGGCAGCTTCATCAGTTAATAAGACAAAGAGAGAATCATGGAATTTTAAAACTAAGACCAACACACACAGAGGAGGAAACTCATTCATGTATAGTAACATATCTAAAACTGTTAACTGACAAGGGCAAAAATACAGATTCGAGATTCTCAGTCCCATATGCCTTCCTGATGAAAAGGAATCGTCCACAGCAGACTGTCAGGATTTTCATGCTCTCATGATGAAGACTAATGCTCATTATGAGTGTAAAAGTAGACAGACAAGAGATAAGAATTAAATATTTATGTTCTAAACCTAGAGCATTCAAATGGCAAGTTGAAAATAAATCTTTGATCTGCTTGTTTTGTTGCCATTCATTCACCTTCCCTTCCTAAAAGTCACACTCTTAGGAAGGCTCAATACTGAGAACTTCACCTGTTTCTTCAGCTATGAAATGGAATTCATCATAGTACAGACCTGCAGGAAGATTAAAGAAGTGAATGTTTTAAACTACTCTTTTCCCTAACATCAACTTCACTTCACTGGTTATCTATACAGTGCGGCAGGGGGAATATACAGAAAAGATCAGTCAACGAACTGTCCAAAAAGGAAACAAAGATCTCGTAAGCCCACAATGCTTTCTCTCCCTTACACCCATCATTATTTTCCCTGTGTCAACCACAACCCCTAGCCCTTCAGTGTTGACTTCAGGCACCTTCAGTTGCTCTCCACCTTTCCCTCCAAAAATATGATCTAAAATAATGATCTACCAAAAATATTTGCCACATGTTATTAAGACTATAAACTAAAATTGACCTTTTTTATTTAAATAGTAAATACCACACATGCATGCACACACACCCGTGAAGCTAAATACTTCAGGCCTTGAACTTTATCTGACTTCACAAGGTGCTGTGAGGATTTGATTAAATAATATAATCTGTGTGAAACAGCTTTGAAAACTGTATTAAGTGTTAGACATTATAATTATTATCTGACTTTGCAGGATTAGTAACATATAACCGTTCCTCCTTCCCTTTCCCCCTCCAAACCTTTCAAAAGATCCTAAGTCTCCATCTTGCCCCTCTCCCTGCCCAGAATTCAGCACATTATCTCTAAAACAATGACCCCTGTCCCTAAACACGGCTGCTCAATGACTTTATACAGGCCAGTTTCATCCCTAACTGGCCTTCTGCCAAGTATGCCATCCTGGATATCACATCACTAGAGAAATTTACTCTAGTTTCATAGCAGTAATTACAGCATCATGAGAAATAAGGACAGAAAATGGTTAAAAAGGCAAGAAAGAGGTGGGAGGGAGGGAGGAAGAGGGAAAAGGCTGGATAGCAACCTCAGTCTGGTAACTGGGAGTTAGGCAAATCAAATGTAATAGAGTGTAGGGTATGTTAAGATTGAAAAATAAAAACACTCTAAAAAATAGGTTGATCTGGGATATTTATTATTTTCTTGTTTCATTTTGGTACTCGCTTTCGAGTCTTAAAAATCCAGCACATCAGCAACTATTAATAATAAAGAACACAGATACCTTCAGTGATTCCTGATGTCGTCTAAATAGCACATTTGAGCCTTTTCTTGGCACAGCTCTTTCTCAGTACAATTCCCTCCTCAAAACCCACTCTCCATACATTCCTTTAATCATAACCACCTACCAAACATTACCCTAGAAATAAAGTCATCTGGAAAACAAGGCCAAGAAAGGCAAACATCAGATGCCGGATACTTCCTATCTTAAAGCATCATGTAACCTCACTTAATAGATTCTATATTTTTATTAAAATTTAAGGCCTACTGAACAAATACTATGGCTACCTAAATTCCAATACCTCTGGAATTCTCAGTAAAGATCAAACAGCCCAGGAGTCTACGGCAAAGTCTTTTGCTTCTTTTCCTTCCCTGGCCTCAGCCTAACCACAAAACACTCCTCCTTTCTGCTACCTGGCCCTGCAAGGTGCATTCTTACATTCCATGCAGACCCATAATTTCTATCATCTCATAAATTCCACAGTTACCTAGTAAAAAGTCAATTGTTTTTCTTACACTAAAATCCTTTTCTTCCTCAGACATCAAACAACTGCTTTTATAATTTCCTAATTTTTCAAAACATTGTTAATTAGCACATACCAAATTAACATTCTAACAAGTTATATTTTTACACTTTTCATTTCCTGATTTGTCTTTTTCCTGTTGAATCACACTATCCGATTATAACAAATTCATAAGCCTTCTCTCAACTTGGAATAAATTATTTACATTATAAAAATTTTCTATTTTGCTCAATTTAAAACTAATGGATAAAGACTTCAGTCATCCAATTTTACAAAATTGAGATTTAGTTATTCCAACGGCTTCATCAACAAGAAAGTCAACTCTTAAGTGCTTCAAAGAAACAATTTATTATCACTATGAAAAATTAATCCAGTATTTTAAAGCCTTGCTCAAAGAGAAAACAACTCAAAGTACAGTCACATGTCACTAAATGATGGGGCTATATTCTGAAAAATCATTAGGCAATTTTGTTGCTGTGCGGACACCATAGTGTACTTACACAAACCTAGATGGCATGGCCTGCTACACACCTAGACCAGATGGTACAGCCTATTGCTCCTGGGCTACAAACCTATACAGCAGCATACTGTACTGAATACCATAGTAAGTAACACAATAGTAAGTATGTATGTATCTAAACATAGAAAAGGTACAGTAAAAATACAGCATAAAAGATTTAAAATGGTCCAGCTGTATGGGGCACTCACCATGAAGGGAGCCTACAGGACTACAAGTCGCTCTGGGTGAGTGAGTAGTGTGTGAATGCGAAGGTCCAGGACTTTACCGTACACCACTGTAGACTTCATAAATACTCTACATTTAGGCTACACTGAATTTATAAAATACATTTTCCTTTCTTCAATAATAAATTAACCTTGGCTTACTGTAACTTTTTTACTTTACTAACTTTTTAATTCTTTTATAATAGCATAAAACACACACTGCACAGTTGCACAAAAATATTCTTTTTGTATATCCTTATTCTATCAGCTTTTTTCTACTAATTTTTTTTAATTTAAAAAATGATTAAAAACTAAGACACAAACACATACACTAGCCTAGGCCCACACAGGGTCAGGATCATTAACATCACTGTCTTCCACCTCCACAGCCTGTCCCACTGGAAGGTCTTCAGGGGCAATAGCACGCATGGAGCTGCCATGTCCTATAATAACAATGCCTTCTGGAATATTTCCTGAAGGCCCTGCCTCGGGCTGTTCTACAGTTAACTCTTTTTTTTTTAAATAAATAGGAGTATACGCTAAAACAACAATAAAAAGTATAGTAAATACATAAAGCAGTGATGCACTTAGCATTATCAAATATTATGTACTGTACCTAACTGTGTAGTTTTATACACAATGTGCTAGATTTCTATAGGACTGGCAGCACAGTAGGCTTGTTTACACTGGCATCATCCCAAACACCTAAGTCATGCGTGGTGCTATGACATGACAATGACTACAGCTTTACTAGGCAATGGGAATTGTTCGGCTCCGTCATAATCTTATGGGACCACCATCAGACATATGGTCTGATGACCAAAATGTCACTATGCAGTGCACGACTGTGCTACACGAAGTCAGGGTGACACATGGCTGTACAAATTTAGAGTAGTCCCAAGGTACCAACTTAAGACCTTTAGCTAATAAAGAAGGATGTCAAAAATTTTAAGTCCTGTCACTTTCCCTTGATTCTCCTGCTTATTTCAGTACTGAAAAGAACTTTCTCTGGGTGCTTAAATGAGTTCATTAATATAAAATCACTTTAAAAAGTTATAAGCATTAAATAAATGAATAAGTATTATTAGCATATTTAAGAAAATATTTCAGCATAGCAGGGACAGGTAGGGCTACAGCAGACATGGAGTGAAAGGGAAAGAAAGGGGGGACAGAAAAAGAGAACGTGAATATGTGCCCATCTCTCTGAAAGAAATGTAAGTGTATACAACACCTATCTCCCTTGTTCCTCATCAGCAAGGAACTTTTCAACAGACACCCACCCTGCATTTGCTGATACACTGGAAGCAGCCTATTTCAGGCAGGAGTGTGATACGCTAAAAGGTCATACACTGCACACCAGTGTGGAAACGTCAGCAAGAATCCTCCGCAGGGCAGAGAGGATGAAAAACCCTAAATTCTGGTCAATTTATTAATAAAGAGAGAAGAATATTTTCTTCAAATACACGATCAATTTCACTACCATACTTTATTAGCAAGACACATATTAGAACTGTTGTTCAAGACAGGTGGAGGATAGGTATTTTACTATTAACCAGAAGTTATGACTGCGATGTGGAATTTCAACAGAAGCCACAATTGTTTAACACTCCTTCGACATACTTAAGGGGACTTTATTTAAAACAGTAAAGCGCAAAGCAGCTAGTATCCTAATGTCAGGTTTCCAGCTTGCTGCTATGGAAAGCCGTCTGGACAAGAAGGAATCCCATATCGAAATGAAATCCCTGAAGACTAAATGACAGCAGCACCTTCAAGTTCAAGACAGTGAACCTGTATCCCGTGTGAAGTGCAAACACTTCCAGGTTAAGTACACTTGAAATAATTGTAAGTAAAATTTCCAAAGTTAACTTCCTTTAGCCTGGGGCTAGAGCAATCACCTAACTATAACCCCAGCCCCATTAACAACTTCCCTAAATCTCACTCTCACAACAAAACACTTCCAAACTTTGTTTTCTCAGTAAAAATGGCGCTGCTTTTCCCACCACAATGCTGTTTATTTCTCAGTAATCCTTAGGCCCTTTAAACCACCAAACTCGATTGGCCTCATTTAAATGCCACCCTTCCCTAGACACTGTCAAGAGCTTTTTTGACGGTTGAGCAAGGAGGTAAGGCGGTTGCATCAATCTACAGGGTTGCCACTCTCTCAGCTAGAATCCTGGGATTAACTCCCTCTGACTTTTCTTTAAAACCTGTCTGCCTTCCCCCAAACTGTTGCCTCTGTCTCTCTTAAGCCACAATCCAACGCAAACTGTCCCCAAAGTGCAGTAGCGCTTAAGCCTCTCCGGGCCCCTCGCACCCATCGACGCCGTCTCTAAGGCACCCAGCACACCCAGACCCATGCATCAGCCTCTCCGGGGGTCGCTCAGAGGCGCGCGCGGGGCAGGCAGCACCACGCCGGGCTCACCAAAGCGCAGCCTTCCGCACCCTTTCTACACTCCGGTCCATGCGCACCGGGGGCTGCTCCGGGACCCGACCACCGAATCCGAGCGCCGCTGCCGCGGAGGGCAGGGACCGCATGCACACCCGCATGCCCATACGACCACCTTCCCCGGGGGCTGTCGCCGGCAACAATGCCCGGCCCACCCCCGCCAGGCCCGGGGCTGGGGGACTGGGGGCGCACCGACGAGGGAGGCGGCTCTGGGACAATAACCGGCTTGTTGCCCCCTCCCTTCCAGGGAGCGGCGGGCAGGGG
>NW_012118821.1:4642780-4651017 GCF_000951035.1 Colobus angolensis palliatus | reverse complement strand
CGTGGGGCGCGCTCCTCGGGTGGGAGCATGTAAGAGCGTCTTTTCCCTGACTTCTTGGTTTCTCCTTCCTGGAATGTCGCGGCCCCCCACCCCTCTCTAGGAGAGACGGCAGACAACAAAGGGGCCCAGGGTGGCGGCCAAAGGGGCGCTGTGAGGGACGCCGCCGAGTCAGCGCCGGGGGAAGTTGGGGACCAAGGTGGGGGCTGGGAGGACGACAAACCAAAACAGCTACCTGGCTGAGAAGCCCCTTTGTCTGTGAGACTGCCGGGTGAAAGCCCAAAGCTGAGAGCGGCCCCGGGGTCTGACGCTTTCGTCACCCTCCAGTCGCACCCGGGCCTTTGGGTGGTGAGAGCCGGGCCTGGGTTCGACGCCCGCGGGCGCAGGGAGACCAGCTCCGCTTTGCTGTGTGAAAGTGTAGTTCTTTGGTAGCCAGCCGCCCTCATTGAAGGCCTCATCTTCTTCCTGAGAAAGACGGTTTCTAAGCATCCCTTCACCCCTTGGGTGTAGTCACCCCCAGACTGTTGAAGTCCGCCAGGTTTACATGCCCTGGCGGGTCTCGAGTATATATGATCCATTTGCCCCAAACTTTGTAAAAGTAAGCCATTTCAGCTCCTTTAAAATGCAGACGTCAACTTCTGTTCAGAAGACTTTCTAAAAGAGAAGGAATGCCACAGCAGTTATGAGGACAAATCAAGACTCAAGGATTTGGCAGTTTAACTTTGGTAGAAATAACTAATGTTTAATGAGAGTTTAACCAGAGCTTTAATACTTTTGGTAGAATAGCTCATTTAATCCTCACAATTATAGATACTATTACACACCCTCCTTAAAGGAAATTGAGTCACAGAAAAGTTACGTGACTTGCCCAGGGGCACACAGCTGATCAGTAAATTGGAATCCAAGTAAATCTACATTTAGAGCTGACCTTACTGCTTCATGTCTCTCACACTTAACACCCATTCCAGAAACTCCCGTCAGCTATCAGTTATACCATTGGCTTGATGACTAGCTTAGAGTCTCGAATAAGAAGACAGCACAGATAAAAATACACCTGCTTTAGTAATCAGTCTGTGGGCTTACATTTGTCTCTCGGAAAAGGAGGCAGTGGAACTCATCAGTGCAATCCCTTCTTGCCTAGAATTCTTTCACTGGTCGACTCAATCCTAGTTTGGTGGATTCTCAGCTGAAACGGAATAGAAGATAAAAGGAAGAGTAAAAAAAACAGGACCTTCATTCCCCTAGGGGAGTGTTCCAGTGGGATTTGTAATCAATTAGAGAGCTGCTTCTTACAGTATATTAATCCAAAAATGCAGACCTCTCTATTAACATTATATTGGAAAGAAACTATTTTTTTTCCTTTTCTTCACTTTAGAGAAGTAGAGGAAGCGCACAGGTGGCTGAGCATACAAACTGAAGAAAAAATTGAAATGCCATTTTAAAAACTTGAAAGGTGGGTGTTGGGAACATATTGCAACCTAAAGTAAGCAGCATGGAGATACAATCTCAGAGCTAGAACAAATAATGTCTGCAGAAAGGAGTTTCCTAAAGCTAAATTTTTATTTTAGTCAGACATGACAGAACATAGTCTGTATTTGGAGTAACTACACGAAATTATTTAATATCTAGAATGATAAGGTGCAGTGGTTCATGCCTGTAATCCCAGCACTTTGGGAGGCTGAGGCAGGGGGATCACTTGAGCCCAGGAGCTCCAGACCAGCCTGGCAACATGGCGAAATCCCACTTCTACAGAAAGTACAAAAATTAGATGGGTGTGGTGGCACATACCTATAGGCCCAGCTACTCAGAAAGCTGAGGTGGGAGGATGGCCTGAGCCCAGGGAGGTTGAGGCTGCAGTGATCTGTGATCACACCACTGCACCCCAGCCTGGGTGACAGAGTGAAACCCTGTCTCAAAAAAATAAATAGGTCGGGCATGGTGACTCACAACTGTATTCCCAGCACTTTGAGAGGCCAAGGTGGGTGGATCGCTTCAGGTCAGAAGTTGGAGACCAGCCTGGCCAACATGATGAAACCCCGTCTCTACTAAAAATACAAAAAAATTAGATGGGCATGGTGGCAGGCACCTGTAGTCCCAGCTACTCGGGAGGCTGAGGCAGGAGAATTGCTTGAACCCAGAAGGAGGAGGTTGCAGTGAGCCATGATCACACCACTGCACTCCAGACTGGGCGAAAGAGTGAGACTCTGTCTCAAAAAAAATGAATAAATAAATAAATTATATATATATATATATAGAGAGAGAGAGAGAGAGAGAATAGGGAGTATTTTAGCCATCTGGGAAAATTTTGCTGTGTCAGAGTTACAAAACTATAGGTAAAATATAGTATAGTAGTAATAATAGCTTAGATTTTGGAATCAAACAGACCTAGTCTCTTTCATTTATTAGCAGCAAGATCTTGGGCAAGTTATTTAACCTTTTCTAAGTCTCCATTTCCTCGTGTAAAAATGAGCGTAATAACAGCACCAACTCCATAGTTTATGAGGTTATAAAGGTGTACTTACATGAAGAGCTCAGAACGTTGCTTGGTGCATGATAAAACTTAAGAAAGATTATATTAGAGTTCTCCAGAGAAACAAAAACAATAGGAGATAGATATGGTTTTGTTTCTCTGGAGAACTCTAGATATAATAGATAGATATGTAATAGATAGATAGAGATAGAGATAAATAGATGAGATAGATAGATAGATAGACAGACAGACAGAAGTTTATTACGAGAGATTGAGTTGAGATTATGAAGGCTGAGAAGTCCCACAATCTGCCATCTGTAAACTAAAGGCCCAGGAAAGCCAGTAGTGTAGGTCCAGTCCAAGCCCAAAGGCCAGGGTACGTGGGTGAGAGAATCTTGTTTACTTACTTTACCAGTTCTAATGCTGATCTCTCCAGGAAACATGCTCAAATGCATATTGAGAAATAATGTTTCAACAGCTCGATCTGGGCACCTTTTAGCCCAGTCAACTTGACACATAATATTAATCCAAGAAATTTAGTATAATTCTGAAAATGGAAACCATTTGTTTCATATTAAAAATACTACCTCTTCATGTTTTTAATGAAAAATTGAAGATGGCATTTTAAGCTGATAACTCAGTGATGGTTGCATAAACTGTATGCAGGCCATACAATTAGCCTGACCAGTATCTGCTAATTATACCAGAAGCTCTTCAGTGGAGACAAAAGAGAAAGAATTAAACTAATTGTATATAATGCCTCACCGCCCTACCTTGGATAACATCCATCCTATAAAGAGCAATTCTTGTGTTAAAACATTTATTGACTGCTTACTATGTTCAAGGAACTATGTGAGGTGATGTAAAGGATAAATGATGCCTATAATCAAAAGAAGAAACAGTCGTATTCACAAATTCACATGTTACAAGAAAAGTACCAAGGAAGGTTCTTTTTTTAATGTTAAAGGAACATGTCTATAAGAAAGAAGCTTAGCTTGAAGATGAAAGGCCTGAATTTTAACCCTAACTTTTCCATCAGATAGCTGTGAACTTTAGAAATTGGCTTAACTTCTGTGTGCCTTAAGTTTCCCATTGTTACGTGGGAATAATCGTAACTGTTCGTCCTACCTCATAGGAGTGTTGTGGCTACGAGCATGAACTTAATCATAGACTCAATTATTTTTAAAGTTACTAGTACTATTAGTCTGAGGAATAATAACCAGTAGTAAGGGATTTCAGTATAGCAACCACGTTGTTAACCAGAGTTACTTAGACAAAGGCGTAGGAGCACCAGGCAGCGTCCATGTGTGGTAAGATGGCAGTGCGGCAGTGTGCTTGTCCTGGGTTCATTTCCCTCGCCTCCCAAAATCGCTGTGATCATTAAAGATTGCTAAAATGACATTTTTCCGTCCCAACTTATTTTTAGCTTTGAAGAAACCACTGAGAAGAAATGAATAATCTGCCAAGCTGCTCTTGTTTTGTAAAAAATAGTATGTGCCATGAAATTCGAGCTCTCAGGCAATTATTTTGCCTATTCTATGCTCCTATACCCTGGAATAATTTTGATTGATGAAGAACATTGAACCATACACATAATAACACCCAAGTTAACCAGAAGGGCATCTTTAAGCACTTATAAGCTAACCCTAGCCTGAGACTGGAAAATGGAACGAGACTGTCACCCTTTTAAGACCTAACGTGGTTTGATTAGGAAATCACAAAGTAGGCTAAACAAGAGGTAGCAAACACAGTAGGAGAAGTCCTGGCTCCACTGTGTTCTGGCTTCACCACTGACATGGACTGTACCAGCAAACAAATCACTTATCTTCAATTTCATTGGGAATATGTTAAGAGATTTTTAAAATAAATGATTTCAATGGTCCCCTCTTCCTCTAAAATTATATGATTCCCAAGAATTTTTGGTACTTTCTCTGTCTCTGTGAGACCACAGTCTAGGTTTAAATTAGGCTAAAAGATGCAAATGAAACTAATGATTACTCATCAGTTTGGGAATAGCATTGCTTTCTAATTACTTCACAGGTTCCAGAACTACCTCGAATTTATTACGTCTCTAATCAATCATTCTTCTTAAAAATGCCTGTTATTTCTCAGTGGCCTGCAAAGATTTCTGTTTTAAATCTCTGCATCTTGGGGAAGCATTCTATTTTCCTCATAGCTTTATTTGGCGTTTTTATCTTTATGTGAATGAGTCAAATCTCAACACAAAGAACACCCCTTTCATGCTTATTTATTACATGAGCATGCAACCTGCAACCCCTGATCCCTAGGTACAGAAAAATAAAGTTCAATCTCTTTCATGTCTGCATAATAGTTTTCGTGTCCAAATTATGAAACATCTTAAATATAAATTGCTGTAGCCTCCCCAGGTTTCATCATAAGCACTGTCACCACTAGCAGCATTTATTGCATCTGCTTGGGGTACTGCACTGGGGAAGAAAGTCTCATTTTCCAAGTTCACCTAATATTCCAGGTTCTTTCTGTTTATCTATAATTGTAAGAAGAGTTGCCTTTCTGATACATGTTGACATATCACTGTTCTTCTCAACAGTGTAGTCTGGCTACTAGGGGAGGAGTTACACCCACCCTCTTCTGCTGCCAGCTCTGTGACAAAGAGAAGGCTGTAAGTTATTCTCCAGCCTGCTGAAGAGTTTTGTATGGTCCCCAGAAGCCTCTCACTTTCAGCAGAATTCCCTCTTTGTAAGTAAATGTGTCAAACTGCATGTTTTGTTGTGCGTTATTTTATGTCTAAACCCTTTCTCCCTTATTGTCATTTATAGATGCTGGGTTTTGGTCCACAGATTACAATACCAGTGTCCTAACTAATGTCAGGGTTCCAGCCAGTGAAAAATTAGAAATGAGAGTCATCTCTTTCCATAATGTCTGGGGTTACCACATCTAACCTGGTTTTCTTGCCAAAGAACTTGCTCTCCAGGATGGGTGACTCTGGATAAACATGAGGTACCTGCTAAGGAATGGCCTTATAATCAGATAATGGTCTGGTTTCGATCTCATCAAATTATATTTTAATTTATTTTCCATTTGAAATCAGATACTTATTCCCTCTTATTTAGATTTTTTTGTGTGTACATTCTGATCTAGGCCTAAAATACTGTATATCACAAGACAGTTGTTATTAAAATCACAAAACATTAAGTTTAAAGGAAAACCTATCATCAAAGAGATATTGTTCCCAAGGAAGCTTAAACCAATTTATTATTAAATTTACAAATAATGGGTTGCCACTTCCAAAGTGAAGATGTAGGTCATGTGGAAATAAACACGAAAGGAGGGTCCTTTATTAGATACTTCATCTGAAGTTTTGTCCTTAGCTTTGTTGAGGCATTGGGTGGTGAGGGTTATGTTAATATAAAACAACGGATAAAGAAGTTGAGCACTGGAATGAGACTGCCTTAAGTCTGAGGCCTACTTATTTGATTTGGGGAAAGTTACTTAACCTCCTTGGGCCTCAATCTTGTCATCTATAAAATGGAAGTAATAATGATTTGTTGTGGTGTTCAAATAACTTAATACACTTAATGCTTGTCACATTGTAAGTGCTCAATAAATATTAGCCATCATCACCTTCAGCAGCAGCAGCAGCACCTTCATCATCACCATCACCGTTATGTCTTACAGCATATGGTTACATTTATCATCATAGGTACCATATGCTAGATAGAAGGGTAGATTAAAAACAAGTTGTTACATGGACACAGGGAGGGGAGCAGCACACACTGGAGCCTGTCGGGGTTTGGGGGGTGGGAGGGAGGAGCATCAGGATAAATAGCAAACACCTGCGGGCCTTAATACCTAGGTGATGGGTTGATAGGTGCAGCAAACCACCATGGCACACATTTACCTATGTAACAAACCTGCATGTCCTGCACATGTATCCCATAACTTAAAACAAAATCTAACAAACAAACAAACAAAAAACACAAGTTGTTGCTTTAGTCAGCTTATCCCTCCAGATTGAGGGAAAAAAAACACTGAGGGCTAAAATTTAGGGTATAAAGAGTACATTAAGTAATTTAATAAATTCCTGGCCTACCTCACCTGAAAGCGTTAACAGAGTTTTGCACTTACGGAAATAAATTGGGCGACAACTAGTTTTGAACTTTTTCTTCTTAAATGCTGGAATATACTGTGGTTAGATATTTTGCTTTTAACTGTTAGTATCTCTTTTGAGTCTTTACAACCTACACAGTAGGAAAGGGATTTTAAAAGGACAAACAGTAATTCATATAAAAATTTCGTGGATAAGAACTAAGCAAATGAATGCATAATTTATAATTTGGAGTACCGTATTACTTTGTGGCACATTTAAAATTATTACTCTGATTGATTATTTTGAAAATGTCAGGCACCATTAGATTTCATCCTTCTGCACAGTATTTCTCTAAATACCATCTCTGAATCCACAAATATTTATCTCTTTTTGGTTGGCGTCCAGCTGGTAACCAGTAAAATGATCCTACATTATTATAGGACAAGAGCCAGGAACTTGGTTTTATTGCATAAAGCCACTCTATTCCTCTTTGTGTGAAATATATTCCACTACTGGTCCCTAGATACTTATTTAAGAGAGCACTTAAAATTGCTCCCTTTGGAGTTGCCTGAGTGTCATTGAGAAGTAAATCAAAAGACAAAATCAACTCAAGTATGTCTGATACAACTCAACAAGACAGTGTGTCTCAGTGGGGTCCCAGGATCATCTTTATTAGAATCACTCAGTATGCTTATTTAAAATCCAGATTCCTGAGCAATAGTCAACACATAAAGAATCAGCGTTTTCTACATCAGAGCCCTAGAATCTGCATTTTATTAGTGTTCATTGCTAATTCCTAAGTACCCACTGAAGTTTAAGAACTATTGCCCTGGGCCCTTAATATATCATATTCTATTAAGAACTTCATTATAATTAAGCAAATACAAAAATAATTCGTATATGCTGATTCATATGCCATAATAAATTAACTAGGTTTTATTGTGTCTTTCCAATTTACAAATAATCCACAATCCTTTCTGTATGTTAAAATGTTAATTAAATTCACTAACATTACATCAGTACTAATAACTATGACAACTAACATTACTATATCCATTTTATTATGTAAATTAAATAAAAATCAAATGTCCAGGGTTCTTATTGATTATGTGTAATAAAGATGTAAATAGTCTTGTATCTTTCTGAGTAGCTATGGTTTCTTACAAATTTCAGAAACCTGCTAACTTTGAGATCCTGCGTTTGAGAGCCAGCATTGGCTAGATACACCATGCAAGTGATAGAGCATTTGGACCAGGAAGAGAATTTGGAAGTAAAGGGAATTCATGTAGCACAGTGTTCAGGTTTAAGAGCTTCATCTAGGTGAAGACTCATAAGTAATATACATATCATAAGTAATATATGGTATAGCCAAGGTCTTTTATGAAGAAAAAGTAATCACAGACAAAAACTGTCAAAGAAGGAAATGAAAAAAGAAGCAATTAAGAAGTTTTAGAACAGGGCAGGCATTTTTCTCTTGTTTTTATTTTTTGGATTTCACTTTATTTGTATTAAACAATTTTAAAAGGCAAATAACGCTATAAGATTTTAACAAAAAAAGAGAAGTCCCTGTTCTATGTTTTCTCCTAAATTTTGCTTCCTATAGTTAACACTTTGAACTCTTTTTTTTTTTTTTTCTTTTTTGAGACAGAGTCTCACTCTGTCACCCAGGCTGGAGTGCACTGGTGCGATCTCGGCTCACTG
>NW_012118821.1:4612413-4642720 GCF_000951035.1 Colobus angolensis palliatus | reverse complement strand
TTTTTTTTTTTTTTTTTTTTAGTAGAGATAAAGTTTCACCGTGTTGGCCAGGCTGGTCTTGAACTCCTGACCTCAAGTGATCTGCCTCTGTCTCCCAAAATGCTGGGATTACAGGCATAAGCCACTGTACCTAGCCAACATTTTCATCTCTTTTAACTATTTCTATATGAATTGGCCTTCACATTTTCTGGGGTTGGGGGGGAAGATGTTTATAGTGCTACTTCAGGACTTTTCCATTTTAAACATTGTACATTGACAACCTAACTGTGGATGATGAGAATAGAATTATTTTCCCATTCTCCCTTCAACCTGATTCTCCCAGTATAATTATATTACTACTTTGGGCTAAACAAATATTTGGTGTTTCCATTTTTATGAACTCATAAATATTTTTCAGAGAGGAGCCACATAGTATATTATGATTATGTTTTCATTCCTCTACAACTTTGTGTTTTTCCTGGAGCTAACAGTTGCCTTTCCTCCATCACTCAGTTTTCTACGTAACTATCATTAATTTGAATTCATTTCCAAATCCTACCACAGAACTCTAGAACTCCTATCAACATGGCCATGTGCACAGAATGACCTATTTGTTCTGTGTTTTTCTGGGTATCCTGGCCCCCTGTGTTCTTCTGCTTCATTCTGTCCTGGCTATTCTTAAGCCCCAAAGCAAGCCCGCAGCCTAGGATTTTCCTTTGGTGTGATGGAGGGATTCCTTTCACTCCTCTGCCATAATGGGACACCTGGATGTTACACAACCAGGAACAACAAACACCCAGTTCCACCGTAGGACTGCTCTAATAGTAATCCCACAGCCCCTGCCACCTGCTGTTTGGTGCTTAACTCTAGGGACCAGATAGTACATGCATTCTCAATGGCAGTGAAAATTGGTTTTAGGAGATTGGGGGTAATAGATATTTATGTAGTACATAAATAGATAAACAATATATCTATGATATTCAGATTTCATGGATGGGGTAAAGGAAAATATGTCTAAAAAGGCTCCACAGAGGAGCAATAATAAAAAGAAAAAAGGATGAGAAACACAGATAGCAGAGCCTTTGCCACAATGCCCCAGAATATGTGCTACCTCTGTGTAGTTACCATTTTTTGTCTCCAGTGCCCAAATCTCTCCTGGGTGAGTTTGCCTGATGGACCTCAGTGACATGCAAAGCTGCTGCTGTAAGGGAGCCTGGGAAATACAGTTTTTTTCTTTCTAGCATCTAAAGCAGAGGAAAGCTGTTAGGAAGGGGATGGAAGAGTGGGTGCTGAGTGCCCCAGTCTGTGGTATCTGCCCAAGATGGGTCTAGAATTTTCAGACCGAAACCTTTATCACTTAGAATTTTGAAGGCATTGCTCCATTTTCTTATAAGTTCCAATGATGCTATTAAGAAATGCCGTTTTAATTCCTGATTCTTTAGATGTGACCTGGTTTTTAATTTTTCTTCCCTCTCTAGAGATATTCTTTTTTATCACTGATGTTCTGAAATTGTAGTGATCTGTCTTAGGGTGGGTCTTTGCTATTCATTGGGCTGGGTATTTTGTGGACTCTTTGGATGTAGAAACACAAGACCTTCAGTTCAGGAAGTTTTTCGTGTTTCTTTGATAATTGTCTTCTCTTCATTTTTACTGTTCTCTCTTTGTGGAATTCTTATTTGTAGGATATTGGACTTTCTGGATTAATCCTCTAACTTAATTTTTGTCTCTATTTTCCATTTTTGTCTTCTATAAACTTTCTCAACTTTATCTTCCAAACTTCTCCTGATTTACTATTATTTTCTCTAGATATTTTTCATTAAATTGTTCACAAAAATATATACATTCTCCTCATTGAAAATTCCTGCAATGAATAAGAGTAACAAAATGAAATAACAACGAAATATGTTTCGTACACTTAAAAAGTTTAAGTTATGAGAAAGGGGTTTGTACAATAAAAGAAACAATAAACAAATGTGAACAAGCACCCAGAACACATCCAAATGTCTGTGCAAAGACTGTTCCCATCAACTAGCCCACTGCACATTACAGTTTATGTAACTCCTCAATCAATCACTTATGAAATGTAAGTGAGAACATTAAGAAATACGAGATCTACCTCATGTTTCTGATTTTCACAATATCAGTGCCAAACTCATACCATCTTCACTAACTCTAAATGGTGAATATTTCCAAAGTAAAAAGCAAGCAATTCTTATAACCTGCTGAGCAGGTTTTGCTGAAATAGTGAATTTCACTATACTGAAGAAGAATTTGTCAGCCGGGCATGGTGGCTCATGCCTGTAATCCCAGCACTTTGGGAGGCCAAGGTGGGTGAATTACTTGAGGTCAGGAGTTCAAGACCAGCCTAGCCAACATGGTGAAACCCCGTCTACTAAAAATTAGCCAGATGTGATGGCACATGCCTGGAATCCCAGCTACTCAGGAGGCTGAGGCAGGAGAATGGCTTGAACCCAGGAGTTGGAGGTTGCAGTGAGCTGAGACCACACCACTGCACTCTAGCCTGGGCAATAGAATGAAACTCCATCTTAAAAAAAAAAAAAAGAAGAAGAATTTGTCACAACTTATATTAAAATAGCATGAATACAAAGAACACCAAATAAATATCAGTAAGAGTAATGTCTATACATATTAAAGTATCCATTTAAACCATGTTCTAATTAAATAGAATGTCCACTAAGTCAATTTTATATATCATTACATATAACATGATATCAAAGAATTTGACTTCATCTGTCAGACGTTTCCAAATACCTATTCCCAAATTAATATTTATGCACTTCTTAAGACTTAGTTTACTTAGAAAAGAAAAACAGAAACAAACACACATGCATTTTTATAATTTAAAATATTTCATGTTACACATGAGCGATGTTCAGATTTAAGTTTTAAACCAAGTTTACTTTTTCCTAAGTTGTATTTATGCCAAGGCTTTCTTACAAAAATTTATCTTAAGTGTATAAATTGGACAAACTTACAGTAGTATTTCTAATGTTCGATTTGAAATGTGAAAACATAAACCTATTCTGAATAAAGATATTGTCAAAGTTTGGGGTGTAAACATTTTGTCAGGCAAACAATTTGGTAAAAAAAAAATTGACCTTCATTTAAAAATATACACAATATCATAATAAGCCCTTGGGCTTCCAAGTTGAAATACAGCTTGCATTTCTAGTGAAGACATATGCTTTATTTAAAGGGAGGGTTGAGTTATAAATTCACCAACATGTTGAAAACGCATTTTTTTTTAAAAAAAAGCCAACACTGCTTCTGAAAATGTAGGCAGTGGGTTATAATGTGGACACAAATTTCAGAAAATATTGCTTCCCCCCTTCAATGGTATTCCTGTAGTAAGTAAAATACATCTTTGACCCTGGTCAGTGGTCTCATTTGATGGCCGGGGTAATATATTTGATTTTGTATATACAAACCAAAGCATTTCCTCCCCAGATGTCCTATTCACAAGAGTCAAAAAGTATAGTTCTATTTAGAAGTAATAGTGATAGAGCCAGATGAACCATCACTCCTTGTTGCTAACAAAGAAGAAATTCTGTACAATGTTTTCCCCCATGGCTATTTTGATATCTATAAGAGCTTCGGCACAAGCTAAAATTCTCATCAACCTTTAAAAAATGGCAATGAAGGCCGGGCACAGTGGCTCACGCCTGTAATCCCAGCACTTTGGGAGGCTGAGGCAGGTGGATCACGAGGTCAGGAGATCGAGACCATCCTAGCTGTTGCAGTGAAACCCCGTCTCTACTTAAAAAAAAAAAAAAAGATTAGCCAGGCGTGGTGGCGGGTGCCTGTAGTCCCAGCTACTTGGGAGTCTGAGGTAGGAGAATGGCGTGAACCCGGGAGGCAGAGCTTGCAGTGGGTGGAGATCACACCACTGCACTACAGACAGAGCAAGACTCTGCCTCAAAATAAATAAATAAATAAATAGATAAATAGATAAATAAATAAATAAATAAAATAAAAATAAAAAATGACAATGAAAACAACAACAAGATCAATCATGGAAAGTTCTCCACTATTCCCGATATACGTTCAATCAACCAATACAAAGCAAAGCTCAGTGATGCAGTAGAGAGAGACCAGGGCTCAAGAGTGGTGCAGAATTATGCAGAAGAAGAAGATTCGTTCTGTGGTCATGACTATTCCAATTTACTATGTGTGTCCCCATCTGGAGAACAAAACAAACCTGATTCAACCAGAATGGATGAAAAGAGTTAGCTTTCATGGTCCTAATATTAGAAATTTTAGGTGACACAGCTTTGGTCTTTAAAATTTGCACAGATGACAAAATAAAAATAAAATAAACTCATCAGTATAACCAGATGGCTCATGCAGTTGTTGGAGAATAGTTTTAAATGCATGTAAAATTTATTAAATTAAGATTTCTTTAAGTATCGGTTATTATTCACTGATTCATTTGTTCACAAAATATTTATTGAGTTCCTAAAATATCAGATACTGTATTAATCACTGGGACTATCAGAGTGAACAAGAATGTCAGGCCTCCAAAGAGTGGAATATCTTTATGTTTACTGAGGAGATTATAGAAACATATCGAACAGCGTTTCTGTGAACTGCAAACCTCATTTATCACATGTTTAACCGCCACACACATGCCACTTTCACTTCATTCCAATACACACTCTGAAAGATTTGACAATTGGGAAGCATGGTGCTCCAACACAATTTTTATTATCTAAAATGTTTCTAAAGATCATAAATAGAACATAAGGTACATTTTATTCCTACGTCAGTGGGTCAAATCTTTTCAAAAACAGCTGAAATCTTTTAAAATTTTCATGTGATAGTACAATAAATAGGTACTATTTTAATAATGGTCAAATTAAAAGAGAACAATTTGATAATTTAATCAGTTAAAGAGTAGGACTCCTTTTATGTCCATTGTTTCGTTAATTTTTTTTTTTCTTTTTTTTCTTTTTTTTTTTTTTTGCCCTTCCTCTGTTGCCCAGGCTGAAATGCAGTAGTAAAATCATAGCACACTGTAACCTCAAACTCCTGGGCTCAAGTGATCCTCCCGCCTCAGCCTCCTGAGTAGCTGGGACTACAGGTAGGCACCACCGTGCCTGACTAAGCTTTTAATTTTTTTTTTCTTTTTTTATAGAGACGGGGTCTCTTCCTGTTGCCCAGGCTGGTCTGAACTTCTGGCCTCAAGTTACCTTCCTGTCTGGGCCTCCCAAAGCACTGGGATTATAGGTGTGAACCACCACACCAATCCCCCATTATTTTCATATTTCAGTAACAAAATGTGTATTTGAACCAGACTTCTTCTTATAGCTTCAATCTGAAAACACAATTTTGACTACTCTCTCACTATATTTCAACAATTTTTAGCCCTGAAGGGGAGGGAGAAAGAAGATCGAAACTCTATGGGCCTTTGTTCAAAATCATTAGTGGCAAAAATAAGGTAAGACATAAGAAGTGAAGAATTATTAAATGAACTTTAAACTACTAGGAACCCTGGGCACACTTAATTACCTTCACCAAGCATCTTGCAAATGTATTTCACGAGCCACAAGGGAAACTGGTGGAGTGTGGATAGACTGATATAAAACCAACTTAACTGCTGAAAAAGACAACCCAAGCGTCTGAGGTCCCAGTGTCAGCTTTCTCTGTGCCTCCATCCAAAGTCATTATCATGACATCTATGGTACAGAAAAATGTCGTCAAATGAAACAAGGAAAGGATCTATGAATGGTTCAACAAATGTGTGCAAAATGTCACTTCTAAGACTCTTGGACCCCCTGTCCCCCAATTATTTTTTTTTAAATTAAAAAAAAAAAAACTTGTATTTACTTAGAAGCATTTGGAATGTCAACCAAATAGTTACAACTTTTTTTTTTGCAGTTATAGAGTGGTATTCAGAACAACAATGCTAACAGAACAACAATTATTTCCTGTAAGATGCATCAAGGACAACTGAAAATGAAAAAGCTACCATCCGTGTATATAACTAATTTGTGCTGTACACCAACAAGAACCTGCTTTACATTTCCATGTCAATTTACCATCCCCATACTGTACCAGGCAAGGTTAGTGGCTATTGAAAATAGCACCAGGACAGGGTTATTTAAAGACATATTTGGTAATGTAACTGTACAAAAAAGACACTGTAGACTTTAAAAACAAATCTTACACAGCCTTATATTTCAGAGTTTTTTTCTTTAAAAGGAGTGAATTATGTGCGGGGTGGTTGAATGCTTTATAGACAAGGAAAAACTGCCCTAAAACCAACTTAGTCATCATCATCTTCTTCATCTTCCTCCTCCTCATCATCCTTTTCATCTTCCTCCTCTTCCTTCTTTGCTTTTTTCGGTTGTGATGACTCTTTTTTTTTTTTTCTGCTGCATCCGGTTTTCCTCTAGCTGGGTATGCAGCAATAAGCAATGTCCTTTTTGTATTTTTCCTTCAGCTTTGCAGTCTTCTTTTTACAAGGCTGCATGTCACCAGCAGCACTGTTATTCCACACCTCTCTGTTTCTTTGCAGCATCATCAATGTACATACCAGGATGTTCTCCTTTAATGTTGGGGTGCAGAACAAGAAAAAGGCGGAAGGAGGCCTCTTGAATGCATTGGGATCCTTGAGCTTCTTTTTCATTTCTCCTTTGGGAGAGATGTAGGTTTCATTTCTCTTTCATTTCACGGCCTGGTCTACCTGTGCCATGTCCTCAAATTTTGCTTTCTCTTTAGCTGGCATGGTCTTCCACTTCCCTGAGCACTTCTTAGAAGGCTCTGAGAAGCTGACGGAACCATCTGGGTGCTGTTTCTTGTGCTCCTCCTGGCCAGTTTGCACGAAGGATGCCTATGGTGACATTTTGCGTCTCAGCTTTTTAAGATCACCTTTGCCCATGGTTAGTTATGTTTCCTTGGCGAGGCACAGCCTTGCCCCATGCTTATCCAGCTCTCATGGGCTCCTGGCGCAGTCTCTATGGAACTCGATGTACTGCAATGGCTATTGAATCGCTTTGAATAGCTGCAACCTGTTATCATATCAATTGACATATATACACACATTAAAAAATCTCAAAATTGGCTGGGCGCAGTGGCTCAAGCCTGTAATCCTAGCATTTTGGGAGGCTGAGGTGGACAGATCACCTGAGATCAGGAGTTTGAGACCAGCCTGGCCAACATGGTGAAACCCTATTTCTGCTAAAAATACAAAAATTAGCCAGGTGTGGTGGTGCACGCCTGTAATCCCAGCTACTCAGGAGGCTGAGGCAGGAGAATCACTTGAACCAGGGAGGTGGAGGTTGCAGCAAGCCGGGATGGTGCCGTTGCATTCCAGCCTGGGCAACAGAGCTAGACTCTGTCTTAAAAAAAAAAAAAAATCTCAAAATTGTTTACATTTTCATCTATAACATTAAACTGCTGAAACGTAACCACACAAATACTGAACCACTGATTTTTAGAACAGGAAAAGCCACCTACTGTTTAACAAACAGGAAAACCCCAGTTTAACAAACAGGAAAACTGAGGCACAGAGACTTATGTTAATTTGCCACGTTCACGGAGCAATTGAGCGGCAGAGCAAAGACTTCAAGCCAAGTCTTGGTATCCAGAGCTTTTCACACCCCATGCAGAGTGCCTACCCTGTGCCAGCATTCTACAAGGGACACGAGGGAGCTACAAAGAGCATGCGGGGGACTTCCTATGAAACCAAGAAGCCAAAATCCAGACTTCTACACCCCAAACAACCTGTGGCAACTAACAACACAAAGCTGTATGCGATAATTAAATGAAAACAAACAAAACAATAAAGTGCCATGGGATTTAGAGAGGGGAGATGATTTAGGTCTGAGAATTAAACAGTTTCATGGGCTATATCTTAGAATGGTAGAACTTCTTAACTTTTGTTTGAAAATAATTTCAGCCTTAAAATCATTACGAAAATAGAAATAGTATAAGGAACATTTGTATACCCTTTATCCAAATTTGGATTCACCTGTTGTTGACATTTTACCTCATTTGCTTTATCACTAGTGCTTGCTCTTTATTTATTTATTTATTTTACACACACTTTAAAAAAATTATTTAAGGGTAAGTTACGTACATTATAGCCTGTTACCACTAAATACTTCAGTGTATATTTTTTAAGATTAGAATTTTTTTCTTAAGTAACCACAGTACAGTTATCAACTTCATAAATTATATTGATACATAATACATTTCTCTAATCTATCAATCTACAATCCATTTTCCAATTTTTTCCCTTGATCTAGTAGCATTTTTTAAGGCATTTTTCCTAGTACAGGATCCAGGTCAAATATTGCATTTATTATTGAGACTCTTGAGCCTCCTTGAAACCGCAGCCTTTCTTTGCCCTTTATGGCATTGATGCTTTTGGAGACTATGGTTTTAGTTCCCACTATTTTTTTCTTTTTACCTTGATAACAGTATTTATTTGTACTTATCTGCTGTTCCTTTGTGGTTACACTGGGTTTATGTGTTCTTGACCAGAAGACGGCACAGGCAGGGTTGTGTTCTTTTCAGGGTATCACATCTGGTAGCATGTGATATCCACATGTCCTTCATAAGCGATGCTCATTTTGATTATCTGGTTAAGGCGGTGTCTGATCTTTCCAGTCTATAATTATGATTTATTTTTCTCCCTTGTAACTAATAATGAGTTTTATTAGAGACTGGCATGTTAAGAACTTATGAATATCCTACTTCTCATCAATATTTCCCTTACACTTAGCAGCTGTTAATTGCTGGAGCCAACATTTAACATGATGGTTACAAAATTAGGATTTTCCAACTCCAACACTCCCACCATATTTTCCATTTGGCTTTGGCATTTTGGTATAAGCAAGAGCCCTCCCTTCTTCTCCTCTATATCTATCTATCTATCTATCTATCTATCTATCTATCTATCTATCTATCTATCTACCTGTCTATCATCTATCAACATATCCTTCTCTCTTTTTTCCTTCTTCCTCCTTTTGTTTCATATATATTTATTTTTGGTCTAAACTCATGAATTCCTGTATTATTTATAATTCATTACTGTACTTTTTAATTTTGGTGGCAAATTGCAACAGATTTGACCAGTGAGATCCCCTTGAATGTCCCTGTAATTTGTGTGTGTGTGTGTGTGTGTGTGTGTGTGTGTGTGTGTGTGCATGCTTTCTTACTTCCTAGCGCATGGGCCACTTCTGGAACAATAAGTTCCAGGCCCATCTTGAAGATACTGTGCCTCAGTCCTGTGGGAGGAAATAATCTGGAAAAAACCAATCTCCTATGCTTGGATCTTTGTGTAGTTTCTAAAGATGGGTAGAATTTTGATAGGTAGGGAGAATAGAAACTAACATTGTAGCATATGCAGACAAGGAATATAGGTGCTAAGCACAGGGAAAGGGTTTCCCTTTTCCCTCTAGATTACTCAGGGTTCTCCAGAGTAACAGAACCAGTGGAATACATAGAGATATACTAGAGGAGATATATTATGGGAACTGGTTCATGTGACTATGAAGGCCAAGAAGTCCCATGATCTGCCCTCAGGCTGGAGACCCAGGGAGGCCAGTGTGTCTGAGTCCATAGGCCTCCGAACCAGGAGTGCCAATGTCTGAGGGCAGGAGAAAATGGATGTCCTGGCTCAGGAAGGAGAGAGATTTCACCCTTCCTCTGCCTTTTTCTTCTATTTGGGCCCTTAATGGAGTGGATGATGCCAGCCCAATTGGTGAGAGAGGAGGTTTTTTACTGGGTCTACTGATCTCTTCTGGAAATACTGATCTCTTCTGGAAATACCCTCACAGACTCACCCAGAAACAATGTTTTGCCTGCCATCTGAGCATCCTTTAACCCAGTCACATCGACACATATGATTTAACCACCACATCTCCTTTGCATCAGTTTTCCAAAGCTGTGTAACAAACTATCCCCAAACATATTGACTTAACCATTCTGTGAATCTTCAGTTGGGGGAAGTCTCAGTGGAATGTTTTCTCTCTGATCCACATGGTGGCAGCTGGGCTGAATTAAGGCTAGAGGATGCCAGATGACCTGACTCATATATCTGGGACCATGGCATTGCCTATTGGCTGGGGCACCTCAGTGTTCCTCCATGCGGCCTCTCTCTCCAACAGGGTAGCCTGGCTTCCTCACATTGTGATTCAGGGATCCAAGAGAAAGAAAGTAGAAGGTTGCCAGGCTTTTTACACCCTTGGCTTAGAACTAGTACAGTGTCACTTCATTGATCAAAATGTCACAGGTTAGTCCAATTTCAAGGGAGGCGAAACGCACTGCACTTCTTGGTAGAAGGAGAAGCATGCATGCATAGGAATGGGCAGGATTCTTGTTGGCCATCTTTGCAGTCAGCCACACCCTCCTTTTACCCTTTCCATTTCTGCAAGTAAGTTAGTAGTTTTTGAGTTCCAACATACTAAGGAAAACATGGGGATTTTCACATAGCTGAATGTAAATTTTATTTGACCTCTAATAGAACAGTGCCCTCAGTGATCAATAAATTCTTCTTCACTACATTGAATGAAAGTTTTCAACATGAAAGATGAAGATAAATATTCAGAAGTTATTGGAATAATTTGTATAGGTATCTTAAAAAACAAAAATTTAAAACTCCAAACTAAATAAAATTGAGGATCTGGACAAGTTCTGAGGTAGATACACAGTAATGATTTTTTAAGAAGAAATTATCCATAAGGAAAGCTTGAAAAATCAGAGATTGGAGGCAGAAAGGTAGGTAGCTAGGGAAAGGAATTTGATTATTCTGTTTTTGATTCTTTGTAACATTGTTTCCCATTTTTATTAAGGGCAGAATAACAACAGCAATAAAACAACCAGTACTGTATTTCAACATAAATAGAATATTGATTAAAGTGGCAAATGAGGAAAATAATCTTCCTGAAAATCCATTTTTTATTTAGTGGGCAAAAAATACTGTGCTATGGACCACTAATGGGAAAATGAAATAAGACATAGCCCTTCCCTTAAGGAGCTCAAAGTTAGATGCTAACAGATCATTATCATACAAAGTGCATAACGGAGGCATGGCAGCACTTTAAGAATGCCAGAGATACCAACCCATCTGGCAATATTTGAATGCTATTCAGCAAAGATGTCAGAATATAACTTTATGTAGAAACATCATAAACCTGATGGTCCTTTTAATCCTATAAAAATCTTTTTGGGCTGGGTGTGGTGGCTTATGGCTGTAATCCCAGCACTTTGGGAGGCCGAGGTGGGTGAATCATCTGAAGTCATGAGTTCAAGACCAGCCTGGTCAACATGGTGAAATCCCGTGCCTACTAAAAATACAAAAATTAGCTGGGAGTGGTGGCGGACACCACTTAGAAGTGGGAGCTAAGCTATGAGAATGCAAAAGCATAAGAATGATATGATGGAATTTGGGGACTCGGGGAGAAGGGTGGGAGGGAGTGAGGGGTAAAAGTGTACCCTGCTCGGGTGAGGGGTGCACCAAAATCTCAGAAATCACCACTATAGAACTTATTCATGTAATCAAACACCCTGTTCCCCAAAAGCCTATTGAAATAAAAAAAATTAAATTTAAAAAATTAAAAAAGAAATCTTGGGCTTAAAACAGCACATGAAAAAATGCTCAATGTCACTAATCACCAGAGAAATGCAAATTAAAACCACAATGAAATGTCATCTTACTCCAGTCAGAATGGCCATTATTGAACAGTCAAGAAACAACAGATGTTGGTGTGGATGTAGAGAAGAGGGAACGTTTATACACTGTTAGTGGTAATGTAAATTAGTTCAATCTCTATGGAAAACAGTATGGATATTTTTCAAAGAACTAAAAATAAAACTACCATTTGATCCAGCAATCCTATTAATCCTATTACTGGGTACCTACCCAAAGGAGAAGAAATCATTATATAAAAACAACATCTGCACTTGTATATTCGTCACAGCACCATTCACAATAGCAAAGCCATGGAACCAACCTATGTGTCCATCAATGGTTGACTGGATAAAGAAAATGTGGTATATATACACCATGGGATACTGTGCAGCCTAAAAAGGAATGACATCGTGTCCTTTGCAGCAACATGGATGGAGCTGGAGGCCATTATCTTAAGTGAACTAACTCAGAAACAGAAAATCGAATACCTCGTGTTCTCACTTAAAAGTGAGAGTGAACCACTGGGTACACAGGGACAAAAAGATGGAAATAATAGACACAAGACACTGGGGACTCCAAAAGCGGGGGGGGGTTGTGGGGGTGAGGATTGAAAAATTACCTATTGGGTACAATGTTCACTGCTTGGGTGATGAGTATACTAGAGGCCCAATCCCACCGTGACACAATATACCCATGTAACAAACATGCACATAGGCTCCTGAATCTAAAATAAAAGTTTTTTCAAAAAATGGAAAATTTGAAAATTTGAACATTGAAATCCTAGGTCATTCTTTTGCGAGGAAATGTTATTGTATCTATGTGCTTTGGGAATTTGACATTAGTCATTTGGTTGACCCTAGGAAAGGACATAAACTGAATCTTCTTAAATGAGATCATTTTTATGATTACATTTTTTGGTATTCTCTGTGTAAAACTGATTTAAAAGATTCTATCTACTCTGATTATTTTTTCCCTCTATAAGGAAGTACATATATTTCAAAGTTATCAATTCCTGTAACTATTTGATAACATTTCCTTAAATGTGTTTTCTCCAGATGTTGGAGTGAAAAAAAAAAAAAAAAGACCTTGTTAAAAAAAGAAAAAAGAAGAAGAAAAAAGAAATCTTGGACTGAGAAAATCTGCAAATAAGCACATAAGTGGCTCTGAGTTGCTTGGGGATGAAGACAAAGAGGGAAACACACTGGTTACATATTTTTCATTGTCTTAGAAAATGAAACACTCCAGTCCATCATGAAACAATCGTTTTCTGGCTCTCATGTCTGTGAGCAACTTCTCAAGAGGGTGGATTTAGTGAGTAGCACGCCGGACAATGTCCCCCGCCCAGTCTCACAAGAAAGGCCCAAAAGTTCTACTCATGACTGTTTCTTATGAAGCTGAACCATGCTGTGAAGTTCTTCTTCTGCGATGAAGGTGCCAAGGGAATACAAGTTGGGTCCAAGTTTTCTAGACACTCATCTTGACACAGTGCTGAAACTCAGGGAACCTTAAGGAACAGGGTCCTTGGAAAATGACATTTGTCTCAGCTGGAGTTTTCAAATGAGCTATGTTCAGACAGTTCATAACTTGAGTCTCTAACATGTAGCTGAAAGTCAGATAACCAATATTGTAACTGAAGGGAGAGCCGCATGCTCCCTTTACCAGATGTGTAAGCAGCAGAGCACCCTTTCGTGAACACCGAGGCGTCTGCATTGCACTCTCACCGTAGGGAGGCTACCCCTCCACTCTGGAGCTGGCCATAGGCACACAAAGATACTTTAGTCACATGGATTTCTTATTTTTCAGATTTGGCTTTTTCCACTGGAACATTTGAAAGTCAATTTTACATCAGAGTGGATCCACATTGAATATTCCTGGCGGTTATTTCCAACCTTTCCATCATTATTTAAAGTGTATCTTTCCAAAAATTCTCTTTAGTCTAATAATATTAGCTTTGCCAATAAGTGGTTTCATTTATTATACTCCAATAGTGCTTTTTCTCTATATTATTCGCTATATTATACAAAAAAATTATCTATGTTTTTGTTATTTAAAATTATACAAATGGCGCATCAAGAGAATACTCAACATTATGTATTTTGAAGAGATGATTGGTGATCAGCAATGTTTTGTGCCTTGTAGGGGTTATCGTGGCTTTATCTGATTCACGTGACTTCTAACTATTATCTTACTTCTCTCCTGGATGCAGATACATACATATACAGGATCTAGTAAGATTGCTGTTGTGAAAATGTATTCTGGGTATGTGGCCACAGTGTGAGTTGTAGGATAGAGCAACTGGTGGAACAAGATAACTGCTTGCCCCTGAAACAGCCCTGTTTAGGAAGGTTGACCAGATTGTAGGGAACTCAACCAGTCCCTTTAAGTAGAAAGTAAATAGATTAGGAAAACAGCCGTGAGGTTTGACACACCACCAGTGACTTTTTCCCCTTTTCGCTTTTATTTTCATGGTGTAAGAGAATAGACAGCATGCATTGCAAGATCTGCCTTGTCTTGCTGCCACCCTGGACTGCCTCACATGTAAGTTCCCCCTGAATAAATCTTTGATGACCTCCCAGACTGGAGTGGTCCACCTCTTTCTTTGGTCTGAGCTTGCTCTCTGCTTAAAGAGGGCAGTTTTCTGTTCTGGCAGGGAGTTTTCCCAACAATTATATTTTCCGATATGACGGTGATTACCCACATGTGGCTATCTAAATTTAAATTGATTAAAATAAAAAATTCCATTCTACTAAGATTCAGTTGCACTAGCCACATAAAGTGCTCAATAGTTCCCTGTGGCTAGTGCTGGAGTATTGGACACAGTGGAGAGAGAGAGGGGAGAGATTTCCATTTTCGTCATCACAGGAAATTCTATTGGACAGCACTGCTCTAAGAAATAAAATCGATAAGCTATTGGCATAAGAAATAATATCTATATAGTCATAGCTATGCAGATTAATGGAACTGATGACAATTGGAATATACCTGAGACTCAAAGAGAAAGGATTTTGGTCTAACAAGAAAACGAAAAATGGTTAAAATGGTAGTTCATTTGGAGGTAGAGGTAGAAGTAATGTGTGTTAATTACAAGGACTGTAACTATCAAGATCAAGGTCCAGGAGAAGGACAATAATCTGATCAAATTGCAGTGGGACAGGAAGTACCTGGAAGCAGGTATTTGGTGCGGGTTTTCTACTTATTGCTCCGAAATGTGTTCTGTGGTCCGTATACTCAGGAGAGTATGGATTTGACAGAGCCAGAAGGGTTTCTTTACTTTCAGATCTCCTCCAAGTCTTTAGTATCTTGAGAGCCCTACGATTTATCCAGGGTCTCCCAGTCCTTTCTGAATTCGGGGTCTTTTTCTAATGTGGATCATGTTCTGGGGAAACCCTTTGGTTTAGGACGTGGCTGAGGTCAGGCTCCTCTTTCAATCCCCCCTCATACCACACTGACTCGCCCTACCCCTGTTCATCCCCAAACATCTGTGTAACTTACAACATGACAGGTGCTCCATGGCACTCTGCCCATCAAGGAGATTTCCTTGTTTTGAAATGTGCTCACCTATCTGCTCATGACATGGCTGTGATCTTGCCTTCTACCAATATTTCATGTTCTGGTGAACACATTTGCCTACAAATGGGGTCAGTGCTGCACCTGTTTCCAAAGTGTCATGGAAGCGTTTCAAACTGGATGTCAAAAATCAAGTTTTAGGCCAGCACTGTGGCTCATACCTGTAATCCCAGCACTTTGGGAAGCCAAGGCGGGTGGATCACCTGAGCTCAGGAGCTTGAGACCAGCCTGGCAAACGTGGTGAAACCCCATCTCTAGTAAAAATACAAAAATTAGCTGGGTATGGTGGAGGGTGCCTGTAATCCCAGCTACTCGGGAGGCTGAGGCAGGAGAATCACTTGGACCTGGAAGGTGGAGGTTGCAGTGAGCCGAGATCACACCATTGCACTCCAGCCTGGGCAACAAGAGCAAAACTCTATTTCAAAAAACAGAAATCAAGTTTTATATTGAGGAGGAAAAATATAGTGGAGAGGAGAGAGTTTAATGATAAGCAGGTAATTAATGATCATTGGAAATCCTGTAAAATCTTCAAGGCTATCGTAAAGTAGCCTGGGAAGAATGATCAAGCACATGAATAGTGGCTGGAGGTGCCCATGGCCTGAGCACACAGTGACTTCTAAGGGTTTGAAGAGAACAAAACAACGGTTGCCGATGTATAATTCCAGAATTCATCTTCACAGGGAATATGCAATACCACCCACAATCCCTAACAGTGCTGTTTTACTTACAGTTCCCACTTCCAGGAATGCATCTCCTGGCCTAAGTGTGGGACAAGTAGAACTCGTGGGATATACTTGTTCCCATTTACTGGATGTTTACCATGTGCCGGAACCTAGGCTGTGCACTTTTCATGAACCATCTCATTTAATCACTGTGGAGAATTTTCGTTACACACATTTTATAGAGAAGAAAACTGAGGTTCAGCCAGACTAACTTGACCATGGCCATATCTTTGGTAGACTGTAGAGCCAGGATTCAAGCAACATTCACCTTTGGAATCTGAGCTCTCAACACTATACCACAGCATCCAGTATATTGTTCAACCTTTATTTTTTATTTTATTTTATTTTCTGTATGTATGTATTTATTTATTTATTTAGAGATGGAGTCTCACTCTATCGTACCGAGACCAGCTTGGTTGGGGAGACCCTAACCCAGCAGCGCTAGAGGAATTAAAGACACAGACACAGAAATATAAAGATGTGAGGTGGGAAATCAGGGGTCTCACAGCCTTCAGAGCTGAGAGCCCCAAACAGAGATTTACCCATGTATTTATTAACAGCAAGCCAGTCGTTAGCATTGTTTCTATAGATATTAGATTAACTAAAAGTATCCCTTATGGGAAACAAAGGGATGGGCCAAATTAAAGGAATAGGTTGGGCTAGTTAACAGCAGCAGGAGCATGTCCTTAAGACACAGATTGCTCATGCTATTGTTTGTGGCTTAAGAATGCCTTTAAGCGGGTTTTCCGTCGTGGGCAGGCCAGGTATCCTTGCCCTCATTCCCATAAACCCACATCCTTCCAGCGTGGGCGTTATGGCCGTCATGAACATGTCACAGTGCTGCAGAGATTTCGTTTATGGCCAGTTTTGGGGCCAGTTTATGGCCAGATTTTGGGGGGCTTGTTCCCAACACTATCGCCCAGGCTGGAGTGCAGTGGAGCAATCTCAGGTCATTGCAACCTCCACCTCCTGGATTCAAGCGATTCTCCTGCCTCAGCCCCCCAAGTAGCTGGGACTAAAAGACTGTGCCACCACGCCCTGCTAATTTTTTTTTTATTTTTAGTGGAGACGGGGTTTCACCATGTTGGCCAAGCTGGTCTTGAACTCCTGGCCTCAGATGATTCACCTGCCTTGGCCTCCCAGAGTGCTGGAATTACAGGCGTGAACCACTGTGCCCAGCCTCATTCAACTTTTACAGAGATACCATCTAACTTCCTTTATAGCATAGAGGTGCATTTTAACAAACTATTTGAACTACATTGCGGTGGGCATAGTGAGAAGAAGGTCTGCCTAAGAAGGGGTAGCTGGGAAAAGCAAAGACGTTGGGTCTTTGAAGTATTTATCTTTTTTCTAAGCATGTGGGATGGTTGATGGCAGCAGAATGACCCTGAGGAGACAGAGATAGGGAAATGCTCGGTACCTATTTTATCACATCTCAACTCTCTTCTGGAATATCTGCATTTGAATGTGTCTCTGATGCCTGAAACTTCACACTTAGAAAACCAGGCTCATTGTACTAGAAATGCTCGATTCTCCACTGTTCCACACTTTCAGAAAATTTCTATGCTAACTTGACGTTTTGGCAACACCTTCCAAATTTTCCAACTCATCTATCATTTTGTCAATTTCCTTATCATTAATAAAATGAAAAATGTTTCTTCTTTACCATTTCCATGTTATCAGCTTAGCCCAGGTCTGATCAGAGGTATATCAGTCTGTTTTTGAACATAAGATAAAAAGACAAAGCACCATTTTACATGCTGATGGCAGGAACTTACTGTATCACAGAACTGGCTTCTAGAAGCTGCTTATACTCTTGGTTCCTTCCTAGAAGAACAGTGTGCTATCGGTTACCTCAAAGTCAAAAACTATCTATTTAGCATTCAGATAGTGAAGGCCAACAATTCTACTTCACAAAGTGAAATGATCTACTTCACTTATTCAAATGACTGGGAGGTTGGTTTGTGAATAACTTATTGTGCTAAACCCTCCCAAATGAAGTCTGGCTCAAAGTTACATGTTTTACAAATGTAAGGCCAAGGTGGGTGGATCACTTGAGGTCAGGAGTTCGAGACCAACCTGGCCAATATGGTGAAACTCTGTCTCTACTAAAAATACAAAAAAAGTTAACTGAATGTAGTAGCATGCACCTGTAATCCCAGCTACTCAGGAGGCTGAGGCAGGAGGATGTCTGGAGCCCAGGAGTTAGAGGTTACCGTGAGCCAGGATCGTGCCACCGTGAGCAAGACCCTGTCTCGGGGGAAAAAAAAAAAAAAAAACACAAGCTTTTTTTTTTTAAATGTTAAATGACTTTGGCTTATGAACAGCTTCAAAAAACAATCTAATTTTCAAAAATGGTTGATTTAATTCCTCAATTCCCTGGGGATTTAGGGCTTACAACTACCCCTCCAAGGTAGGTGGTAATTTTAAAGCAATGAAGTCAGGTCCCCTGGTATACATTTATCCTTTAGCTGCCCCTAGGAACACCATGACAACAACAAATCACGCCTCACTAGCCCTGCAGGTGGGACCGTTGGTGGTTATTAATTTTATGAGAGCTCCTAGGTTGTTTACTACTATAGTTGGTGGGCACCTGGCTGTGCAGGGTTAACTCTGGGCAGTAAAACAAAAATACCTCTTGCTAATCCTGTGTTTTGGTAGCTCAGGACAATTTCACTCGCAGCCCCTCATATAATATGTGGCACAAAGACTGAATCACTCTAGTGAACCCTGAAAGGCAATTGTTACTTTAGGCAATTATAAAATGATAGAATTTTATAACTGGATAAGAATGTAGAGGTTATCTAGTTCAACCCCTCATTAGAGACAAAGAAATCGAGGCTCAGCAACTTCCTAAAGGTTACATAAGGGGTTGGCAAACCAAATTCAGGTGCAACTTGAGGTCTCCTGATCCAAGTCAGGCATTCTTCCCACCATGCCATGTGGCGCTCCCCGATGATGTAACCAACATGGGACAAGTCCCCAAGGACCACACCTTTTACAGAGTTTATTACCTTGGCTTTAGCAGGTAGAGCAGTAGGAAACATTCTCTGGGTTCTCAAGCTTTGACAATACAACTAGTAAAGGGCACAATAATAGTATTTGTATAAGATTTTTGACACAATTGAAAATTATTCTACATGCACTGTGTTTACTAATAATTCCTTATGTGTTTATAACATGTTATAATTTTTGAAATGCTTTTAAATGTATCATCTCATGATTATTAAACTTATTAAGTAGCCAGGAATTATTATTCCCATTTTATAAATGAGGAAACTAAGTTAGAACCCACTGCTACACAGTACGTGACACAGACGGGACCAGAGCCTGAAAGTCTGACTCCTGAAGCAGTGTTCTTTTCTGACAATATCTAAGAGGATTCGGAGCAGAGTTTGATAGGTTCATGTCAAAAGCACAGAGCTCTAATTTTATTTAGGGATTTTATCCAAAATTATATATACAATCTACAGCAATTGGTCCAAGACCTAAATATTTCACAAGATATTCTTTCATCTGCAACATAGGACTTCCCCAGCCTTTGTCAATCCTGTGAACAATACAGTATTCACTTATACTAAAAACATACTGGTCTCTCCAAGTTTGGCAGCTCTCACTCTGCTAGGCAGTGCAACTGGAAAATCTAATATCTCAAAGGCGTTTTGTGCTCCTGCCAGATTCAAATCCCGTGCGTCTGTGGATTTTTCCATCCTTTGTGTAATGGGTTTGAATCTTTCTTGAAGGTGCCTCTCCAAAGCAGGGGTAATAGACATTCCTTCTCTTGTGAGCCTTATGATGAAATAATTACTTGGTGGTTAACAAACAAAATCTTTCCTGCCAATTTGGAATCTCACCAAGAAGAGTCAGGGGAAATTCCAAGATACAGTTCAGAATCTGACCCTCAGAATGTGATCTAAAAGATGAAAGACTCTGGTTAAAGGAGGACGTTTGATTTTCTTATGAAGGTGAGGCAGTGCATGTTCTATAGAGTATGTGATTTTTCTCTTTCGTGTCTGGAGAGAAGATGAGATTTCTAATATTTACCTTTAGGAAATCATCACATAATTGAGGGTAGAATGACTAAGTTAAACATCAGAAGAACGTCTTGTTATTTTTAACTAGATGATGATTATTTGTTTTACTCTCTGTGAGTGTACTGGAAATATTTACTGTTGTAAATTCCCAAAAATTCATTGATATCTTTTGAATTATAAGGGATTCAAAGCAGAATCCATTATTCCTAATGTAATTATGAAGGAAATACATGGACATTATATAATATGTGGAAATATAGAAAGACAAAAAGAAAAATATCACCCAAAGGCATCTGATGTATTTTAAGGATACAATTAAAAACAGTTGGATAAACACTCTTCCCTTTTGGTTACTTTTTAGAGGTAGAATTTTTCTCTGGGCCAGCTATGTTATAGAAGTAAAATCATTCTAACCTTCTTCTAAATCCAAATTGTGTAGCATCTGCCGTCCAGTATCTCAACATAGCTCAGCACCCTGGCTGCATAATATATGAAGTGTTTACCTCATAGATCAAGTTATGTCTATGGCATTCCTACAGAAAATTTAGTTTTTAGACTATGACAGTCATACAACCAGTATAATAAGTAAATACAGGATTTTATCCTCCTGGGAGAGCAGTCTAGCACATTTCACAAATCTTTCTTGAATTAGAAATCACTCTGAACTGCAGGTGAAAATGCCACTGAGTTTTCAGTATCTCGGGCAGAATTCCATATTGCAGCAAAAAGAGACAGATCTTTCTGGATCACACACACACATATTATATCTAAATACACACACACATATATGTGTGTGTATGTATGTGTGTATATATATGTAATTCTACCTTTGGACAATTTCCTCATAAAGCACATAGAATCCCCAGAGATGCCTTGACTAACTTAGGAAGTGACATCACAGATCTGTTCTGACGGGGACAAATCTGCAAAAGTCACTTTTACTGGCATGAGTCTGAAGCTCACACACATTTCTTAGTACAAAAACTCATAAATAGCCAAGGGAACTGCAAGGTTTACTAAGTAGATGAGATTATCTTGATGAAGCCTGCAAATATTACCTCTGAAATGAATGTACGAGGCTAACCAATAACCTAATTAAATAATAACTATAATCCATGGTTTTAAGTGGACGATATTTGGAGACACATTATGCTACCATCTGGACTACTTTGGAAACTCAAACTATTATACCAAGAGAAATAATTCTCAAACCTGTAGAGAAAGTTGGCACTTGAATGGACTCTGCATGCCAGAAAGCCAGAAAGCAGCCCTGCTTGTCTCAACGCTTTGTTGAATTACACAGCCTCTTTCTCCTTGCCAGTTTCTTTGCCAAGTTTTATTGATTACTTGGGACAGTCATTTTAAACTCTAGCTTTTGAGGTTTTCCTGTCTATAATACTATCTGACCTTCCAAGTACTTCATTCCACGTTTCAGATGTCATCAGTTGTCAGGAGTTTGTTTGTGACTCAGAAGACTCAGAAAGATCTATCTCTTTTTGCTGCAATGTGGAACTCTGCCCGACATAACTGAAAACCCAGTGGCATTTTCACCTGCAGTTCAGAGTGATTTCTGATTCAAGAAAGATTTGTGAAATGTGCTAGACTGCTCTCCCAGGAGGATAAAAATCATGTGTTTACTCATTATACTGGTGGTGTGACTGTCATTTATGCTAACATAGTCTTGAAAATAGACACCAGAAAATTCACAGCTTTTTGTATACTTATTTTCTTCCATTGGGCCTCTATTCTCTTTTGCCAGTCTCCTCACTTTAGGAAACACTAGAAAACAAATTGGCAGGGAATTTCCTGTTTTAAGATGGTAAACTAAAAGACATTCCTACCTCCTTCTCCTCTTGAAAATTAACCAGAAACAAACAAAGGAAAATGAAAATTGGAAACACAAATTCCATCTTTCATAAAGTCAGGAGACTTCTGAAACCCCAAACCTTAATATGTGAAGCCTGATAGTGCAGAGAGGAGTGTTGGTTCCTTAGCAGTGTGGAGGAAGGTGAGACTTGGAAGGGGATAGTGGTGCGAAATAGCCCTGCTTCCCTGCAGAGCATTGGGAAGGACCCAGGAACCGAATGCCAGAGGTAGGGGGGAGTCGGGGAGCTGTGAGCCATCTGGCTGCTGCTGTTCTGAAAACTGCTCAGGAAATGGGGGTGGGGCTTGTAATCATGCAGTGTACAGATTTTAATCAATTATTCCACCTTCCCCTGTGTGTGGTCTCCTAGAGTCCGGAGCTGCTGTCAACCGGGTGGATAGGGGCAAGGGGGGACCTGTGGATCTATTTGTGTTTTTTCAAACTTCTCAATGAGCACTGTTTTAGCAGAACTCTTCAGCTACTCCCTGCTGTTCCTCACAGGAGATTAGATGGTTCTTTACTGGGAAATTCAGCCACTCTAGCAAAAAGTATAGATATCAGTATTTTGCTCTTCCCTGTCCCCGCACATCCCCCCCAAAAAATAGCTTGCCCCCGATCACACTATTGTGAGGTCCAACCATCCACAACTCCTACTCCACCCTAGCGTGCATGCACACACACACACACACACCGTGCTTCCATTCGATTTTTCTGTGTCTCATTCTTAAACATGAGATCTGAGGGTTGCTGGACATTTGAGGAAATATTTCCACATGAAAACATGAGGCTAAAAGCTAACCAAGAAAAAAAAAAGAAAACATCATCCAAATACATCTGATCTATTCGTAAGGGTGCAATTAAAACAGTTGGATAACAATCTTTCTTTTTGATTATCTGCTTTTTGGAGGTAGCGTTTTTCTCTGGGCCAGCTATGTTATAGAAGTAACTCCAACCTTACAGGTTAGAGGAAATGAGGAAATAAGTCAATTTTAACATGAAGATATAACATTATGTTAATATCTTCAGAGAGATGAGAAAAGATTTTGTATCCACAAAACAAGAACAGAAATTTAATCTTTTAAAACAGGCATAGGCAGAGAACAAGAAAGACTTCAACTCTTGGGAATTAAAAATAGTTTAACCCTGTCTCTACTAAAAGTACCAAAAAAATAGCCGGGCATGGTGGTGGATGCCTGTAATCCCAGCTACTTGGGAGGCTGAGACAGGAGAATTGCTTGAACCTGGGAGGCAGAGGTTATGGTGAGCCGAGAGCGTGCCATTGCACTCCAGCCTGAGCAACAAGAGCGAAACTCCGTTTGAAAAAAAAAAAAAAATGTGTTTCATATCAGTGGAAGGACTGGAAGATAAAGTTGAAGAAATCCCTCTGAAAGGAAAATGAAGAGATAAAGATGGACAAGAAGAGAAGAAGAGTAAGAAATGTAAGAGATCATCTGGGAAGTCCAACAGCTGGATAACAGAAATTCTACAAAGAGAAAAGAGTGAGGAAGACATTATTAGATAAGTAACATAAAGAAATTTCCTCAAACTAAAACACATTGGTCAGCTGGGTGTGGTGTCTTGCATCTGTAATCCCAGCACTTTGGGAGGCCGAGGTAGGCGGATCACCTGAGGTCAGGAGTTTGAGACCAGCCTGACTAACATGGTGAAACCCTGTCTCTACTAAAAATACGAAAAAATATTAGCCTGGCGTGGTGGTGTGGGCCTGTAATCCCAGCTACTCAGGAGGCTGAGGCAGGATAATTGCTTGAACCTGGAAGGTGGAGGTTGCAGTGAGGTGACATCGTGCCATTGCACTCCAGCCTGGGCAACAGAGCAAGATTCTGTCTCAAAATAAATAAATAAATAAATAAACTAATTAATTAATAATAAAACACATTGGTCCCTGAATGAAAGGAGTCATTAAGTATTCAGCACAATATACACCAAATTCAGAGCAATACATTTTATAATGAAAGTTCAGAACATCAGGTCTGATGGTGGCTCACGCCTGTAATCCTAGCACTTTGGGAGGCCAAGATAGACAGATCATGAGGTCAGGAGATCGAGACCATCCTGGCTAACACGGTGAAACCCCGTCTCTACAAAAAATACAAAAAAATTAACCGGGCATGGTGGCGGGCGCCTGTAGTCCCAGCTACTCGGGAGGCTGAGGCAGGAGAATGGGGTGAACCCAGGATGTGGAGCTTGCAGTGAGCCACTGCACTCCAGCCTGGGCGACAGAGTGAGACTCTGTCTCAAAAAAACAAAAAAACAAAAAACAAAAAAAAACTTTCAGAGAGATGAAATGGAGCAGATACCAAGGACTCAGACCACGTATCAGAATGACACAGATTTCTGAAAAGCAGCACTGAAAGCCAGAAGGCAGTGGAAGAATGCCTTTAAAGTGCTGAGTGAGGAGGATATCTAAACTTGAATTCTAATCTCAGCCAAACTATGTGAGGGCAGAAATAAAGAATCACATAAAGTAAAAAATAACAATTTCCTATGCATTTTCTCAGAAAGTTCCCGGAGTCTGTAGTCCACCAAAATGAGGGAGTAAATTAAAACGAAGGAGAAACTAGATCCAGGAACCAACAGACAAGAGAGAGGCAATGGTAATTCTGAGGACTCATTGAAGAGAGGTCCTAGCCAACATAGACAGGAGCAAGAGGACTGAGGGCTCAAGGAGCATCTGCAACAAAAAACAAGCAGACAAACAAACAAACACAAGGAGATTATGTGTTTAAGTAACCAGAGTTCTGCAGAGAGTTTGAGTAGGAATTATTCTTAGGAGCAAGAAGTGTAGATTGGTGCAGGGAAACAGACACCCCAAAGGAAAGTCTCCAGAAGAAACTGGGAAGTGATAGATCAACTGATAGGTTTGCCCTTGTGAAAAGAGAGATTATTGGAGAATGTGGAAAGATATAGGCACAAGTTCAAAGAAATTAAAGAAACAGCAACAATTAAAATGAGGCAATGAGGCTATTGTTAACTCTTGGAAAAGCAAGATTTGTGGGTTTTTTTTTTTTACAAGAAAGGAAACAATAACTATACTGTTTGGTTCAGCACAGAATACATTTACACATACATAAGAGTGTGAATACTGAATAGGAATGTAATAACAATTTGTTGTAAAACTATATAAAAGGTTTACAACAAATTGTTCTGGGACAACTGGATATACACATATAAGAGAATAAAGTTGGACCTCCTACCTAATACCATATACAAAAAAATTAAGTGGAAATTGTTCATAGTCCTAAATGTAAGGGCTAAAATTATAAAGTTCTGACGATCTTGGATTAAGCCAAGCTTTCTAAGATATAACACCAAAAGCACAAACAACAGAAGAAAAAATAGATGAATTGGATTACATCAAAATTTTAAAACCTGTGTGCCTCAAGAAACAACAAAATAACAATATTATCAGATAAATTACTTACAAATATTTTCTCCCATTCTACAAATTGTTATTTACAGAATAAGACAATTTATAGTAAGACAATTTACAGAATGGGAGAAAATATTTACAAATAATTTATCTGATAATGGACTTGTAACCAAAATGTATAAAGAACTCTTACCACTCATACAACTCATAACAAAAGACAAATAGCCCAATTTAAAAATGAGTAAGGGAGATGAATAGACATTTCTCCAAAGAAATATATGAGTGGCCAGTAATAACATGAAAAGATGCTCACCATCATTGTCATTAAGGAAATGCAAACCAAAACCATGGTGAGATACAACTGCATACCCAATGAGAAGATTAAAATTTTAAAAAGAAGATGAATGCTGGCAAAGACATGGAGAAATTGGAACCTTCATTCATTGCAGGTTGAAATATAAAATGGTGCAGCTGCTGTGGAAAACGGTTTGGCAGTTCCACAAGAAGCTAAACATAGTTAATGTATGACCCAGCAATTTCCCTCCTAGGTATATATCCAAGAGAATTGAAAACATATGCTCACACAAAAACCTATACACAAATGTTCATAGCAGTAATATTCAAAATAGCCAAAAAAATACTGGAAATGAGCCTGTATTAGTTCGTTCCCACACTGCTAATAAAGATATACCTGACAGTGGATAATTTATAAAAGAAAAAAGTTTAATGGACTCATAGCTCCACATGGCTGGGGAGGCCTCACAATCATGGTGGAAGATGAAGGAAGAACAAAGCGACGCCTTACGTGGCAGCAGGCAAGAGAGAGCTGTGCCCAGTAACTGCCCTTTATAAAACCATCAGATCTCATGAGACTTATTCACTACCACGACAACAGCATGGAAAAGACCCGCCCTCATAATTCAATTACCTCGCACTGTGTTCCTCCTATGACACGTGGGAATTATGGGAGCTATAATTCAAGATGAGATTTGGGTGGGGACACAGCCAAACCATATCAGAGCCAAATGCTCATCAACTGATGAATGGATAAACAAAAATGTAGTTTATCTGTGCAATGGAATATTACTGAGTTGTAGAAAGGAATAAAATTCTGATACATGAATGAACCTTGAAAACATTATGGTCAGCGAAAGAAGCCATACAGAGGCTGTCACATACTCTTTGATTCTATTTATATGAAAAGTCCAGAATAGGCAAATCTATGGAGACTGAAAGTAGATGAGTGGTTGCCTAGGGCTGAAAGGAGGGAAGAATGGGGAGTGACTGCTAAGGGGTACAATGTTTCTTGTTGGGGTGATGAAAATGATCTAAAACTAGAAGTGGTGATAGTTGCATATCTCTGTGAATATACTGAAAACCATTGAATTGTAGACTTCAAAAGGGTGAGTTGCTTAGTATGTGAATTATTTCTCAACAAAACTGACACATAAAAAATTGGCCGAGTGCGTTGGCTCATGCCTGTAATCCTAGCACTTTAGGAGGCCAACATGGGTGGATCACGAGGTCAGGAGTTCAAGACCAGCCTGACCAACATGGTGAAACCCCGTCTCGACTAAAAATACAAAAATTAGCCGAGCATGGTGGTGGATGCCTATAATCCCAGCTACTCAGGAGACTAAGGCAGATAATTGCTTGAACCCAGGAGGCAGAGGTTGCAGGTGAGCCAAGACCATGCCGCTGCACTCCAGCCTGGGCAACAGAGTGAGACTCCATCTCAAAAAGAAAGAAAAAAAGTATATTAGGAAGATGAAAAGAGGGGAGTGATGATAACAGAGCTAAATCCTTATCTACCACTGTTGAACCTCAATGCAGTCTGTCTAAAATTTATGGATCAAAAGAATGCAGGTTTGCAAATTATTTTTAAACATGGAACTATATTGCAGAAGGCACAGCCAGAAGGATACAGCAGTTCCTTCTGGGAACAGGACTGTGGAGAGAAGATAGGCAAGGGACTGTTCTCTTTGATTATGAACATTTTAAGCCTTTTGGAAACATTTAACTGTGTACCTGTATTACTTCAATAAAAGTAAAAATTTTGAATTCATGCTTGAAATGACTACCATTACAATAGTAATAATATGAATAATTCCACTATTGCTTAAGCCTGGCTTCCAAAGCAGCAGGCAATGGTTCATCAGGAAGGGGCAATGCCAACAAAATATGTGGGCAGCGTGCAAAATGCTTGTTGGAAGCTTTCAATGAGCAGCAGGCAATGTGGTTTCTCCTCACAAAGGAGAGCTTTGCAGCCCCTAAGAATTTACAAGTATTTCAAGGTCAGCTTAAGGTCTTATCCTAAGAATGGTTGGTTAACGATTGTCCAAAAGCATAACATGAAAAAGTCAGATAGGCCCGAGTTGGAAATAGCACGCGCACCCCTTGCTGGGTCACTCTGGGTAAGTCTCTTCTGACTTCTGAGCCTTCATTGCTTCATCTGTAAAATGGGGGTGATAAAAAAAAACCCTCAAACAATTGCTGTGATAAATGGATGAGGTCATGTGTAAGAAGGCATGTAGCACAGCACAGAAAAGTGCTCAACAAATGTCCTTTTCATCCATTCTCTAGTTCAAAATTAAATGAAACATGGTTCAAAGAAAAAAACAAGATCAAGATTCCCCCAAAAGGCAGATGTGATCAGTGTAATTATTTTATTCTGCTAAACAAAAACGGAGTTATATTCCACACATTGCAACCAATGTTCTAATCGAGGGGAAACTGCTTGACTGTGATGAAACTTCATGTTTCATAAAGTTTCTCATATACAGTCAGCATCATTTATGAGAATTAATTTGTGGCAGCTCTAGAATTCTTTGAACCCCTCAGTTACTGTAAATACAAAGTATCATTAAAGAGAAATGCTGTGTCTTCCAATCTCTTCTCTTTGTGTTCCCCACTCCTTGGGAGGCACACATAGAATCGAATAGTGCAAATCTCTCTTGAGTCAAGAAGACCTGGACTCAAAGTCGGCTTCCTGTGTGTACTTACCCTGGGCCGCCCCTCTGAGCTCTGATTTGCTCATCTGTAAATTTGAGATAATGCATTATGATCCCAAAAGCTATGTATTACACCTTGCTGGGTTCTGTGTAGGTTCAGTAAAATATTGTATGAGATAGTGTCAACCACGTAAGAACCATCCAATAAATATTCATTTCCTTCTTCTGACTTTTTAATAAGTACCTCAACCACCTTCTGGTTCTAAGCAATTACTTCCGGAAGGAATTGCTTCTCAAAGAACCTAGAATCTTCCATGGCATGATTTCATATTATTGTGTGCTCTTTCTTCTTGCTTCAAGGGATCTTTGATAATCTGTTCAGATAATTATTCCATCTCTAATAATTACCTAATTAACCTTCATTCTTTCCTTCCTTCCTCTTCTGTACTTCAAATACATAGAAAAGAATAGTAACCATTACCTTTATACCCCCACAAAATCTTAGTATTTTCACATATTTATCTCAGATATATCTTTTTTAAAATATCCATATAATAGAGTTGAAACCTTCTATCTTGAAGTTGGAATACATCATTCCCAGGAATGTTTTTAAGCTTTCATTACCCATCCATGGATGGGTATGCATGTTACATGTTACATGAAATTGTTTTGCAACTCTGTGATCCAGGCTGGTGTGCAGTGGTGTGATCTCAGCTCACTGCAACCTCCACCCGCCAGGTTCAAGTGATCCTCCCACCTTAGCCTCCCAAGTCTGGGACCACAGATGTGCACCATCACGCCTGACTAAGATTTTGTAATTTTGATAGAGATGGGGTTTCACCATGTTGCCCAGACTGGTCTCGAACTCGTGAGCTCAAGCAATTCACCCGCGTCAACCTCACAAAGTGCTGAGATTACAGGCATGAGGCATTGTGCCTTTGAAAATTTTTGAAGTTAAAGAAAATGTGTCATACTCCATGCAACATTCTGTGACTTGTTTTGTTCATGCAGCATGGTTTTTGAGATTTATCCAAGTTGATTCATTTTAGTTTCTATATAACATTCCATTGTATGAATATGCAGCACTCCATTTGTCTGTGCTCTCATAGTGGACATTTGTGTTCACATTTTCACTATTATCAACAATCTGACAATATTTTTAAACAATTCTCCTTGTGTGCATATTTCAGCATTCCTCTAGGACAGCAGTTTGAAAACATTTTTGTCTCAGTACCTCTTCATGCTCCTGACGTTTATTTAGGACCACAGTGAAATTTGTGTATGTGTGTTATAGCTATCAACACTTACCATATTATAAATTAAAACTGAGAAAATTTTAAAATATATGTTAACTTATTTATTTTAAAAAGTACTAATAAATCCACTAAATATTAATTACGTTAAAGCTATGTATAGCCTTAAATTTCTAGAATATTGCCAAATTGTTCTCCAAAGTGATTGACTGAATCCATCCTCCCCTCAACAGTATGTAAGCATTTCTATTTCTTTATGTCCTCCTCAACACTGGGTATAGTCAGACTTTTTAATTGTGACCAATCTGATGGTTAGGAAGGAGTGTCTCATTATTGTTCTAATTTCTACTTGCCTACAACAACAAGGTCCTTTACTAACTCCTCTCGAATTACCAAGCTGGAACACACTCAGGACCCTGATGTAGGATACTTTACTAAATTTTGTTTTAGTGATTGTTTAGAACTCAGAACACGTTATTATTAGCATTAAACCTAGAGACATGTTATAAATAGTGGTCACCATTCCAGACTAGCCCACAAACACTGAATTACCTTAAGACATAGACCGGGGTCCCCAACCCCCAACCCCCCAGCCACAGACCGATACTGATCTGTGGAGTGTTAGGAACCAGGCCACACAGCAGGAGGTGAGCACAGGCCAGGGAGCATTACTGCCTGAGCTCCGCCTCCTGTCAGATCAGTGGCAGCATTAGATTCTCATAAGAGTACGTACCCTACTGTGAACTGTGCACGTGAGGGACCTGGGTTGCCTGTTCCTTATAAGAATCTAACTATGAATTGATGGGTGCTGACGAGTTGATGGGTGCAGCACACCAACATGGCACAAGTATACATATGTAACAAACCTGCACGTTATGCACATGTAC
>NW_012118821.1:4603221-4612066 GCF_000951035.1 Colobus angolensis palliatus | reverse complement strand
AAAAAAAAAAAAAAAAAAAAAAAAAAAAAGAATCTAACTAATGCCCTGATGTGAGGCAGAACAGTTTCATGCCGAAACCATCCCCTAGCCCCTGGGAAGATGATCTTCCATGAAATTGGTCCCTGGTGTCAAAAAGGTTGGGGACTGCTGCCATAGTGGGTTGAGAGATCTCAAGACTAATAGCACAGCAGTCAGAGGAGGGCTGGCCTCAAACTCAAGACCGAGTCTCAGCTCCCACCCTATCAATACTCATCAGTTACCTCTCTGAATCTATTTTCTCAACTATGAAATGGGGATAATAACATACACTCTCCCTCACAGGGTATTGCAAGTATAAAGTGAGATGTGAAAATCCATTAAAACTCTGTATGGCATATCCACACAATGGAGCACTATGCAGCTATAAAAAATAGAGAAGATATCTAAATTGATATGGAGTCATTTCTAGGACATGTTGTTAAGCAAAATAATAATAAAAGAACAAAGGAGTATATATATTTGTATCTTTTGTGTAGGAAAGACATACAGATATAGATTTTAGACGTAGATGATATCTATATATCTCTATTAGTTTATTTTTGTAAAAAGAATATCTCTTTGTATAGTATGGACTTCCAGAACCACATTAATGTTTACATACTCCAAAATTAAATAAAAGTAAATTAAACTAAGTCAATAAGATGGAGGAGGGGAAGTCCTAAGATGTAACACAAACAGAAACAAATGAACTTAATGTTATTTAAAATAGAGAGCGTGACCACAGGAAAAGGGAGGGGAACTAACACAAATAACTTTGTTTTAAAAAAATAAATTCACCCTGAGGAACTTTTTGAACAGAGTATTTCCACTACAAGGAAAAAGTCTATTGCAAGCAAATCTTGAACTCTATTTAGTAGGGCTTGTTTTAGCAGTGCTGTGGGCTAGCAATTCTAAACAACTTGCTACGTATTGTAGGAGCGAGCAAATGAGTATGTGTATTGATGATGTTGAGAAGGAAAATATTAATAGATAATGGCAAAGGGCTAAGAAGAGCCTTGCGGTGTTGAATTGGAATTGGCCATATTAGCACGAATTCATGGTTTTTAAATACTGTGTAGATACAATTACATTTGTGAATATTTGTGTGTATTCTCTAGTTTCTTCTGCTGAAAGGGCCTACAAACAATGACACCCAAAAGCAATAAACATGCCTAGTGCCCAGATGTTGGATTCTATATACTGTTTCCCAGTAAAAAGAAGCAGGACTTCTCAAAAAAGAAGCCAATTATAAGACTGGGGCAGGGAAATTGTACTATGAACCTGGAACGCTTTGTTATGCCATAACAAATAAAGAAGTGCTCAAAATAAAGGATACGTTCAAAGGACATGGGGAACAGCTTGCAGAAGCTCTCACTGATCAAAGTCTGGGGAAAGTTGAGCATCAAGATCAATAATGATAATAATGGATTATAACCCGTTGGGTAAAACAAGAATCTGTTAATCCACACTGATTAAAAAAAGAAATAAGTACATAAGAGAATGGAAGAATGGAAAGATCTTCTAGTGTAATTAATAAGTTTAGAGAGAATGCTGAACTTGGAAAATTACCATTTTGCAACTATCATACAAAGAATTGATTTAAGCAAGAATCATCAGTGAGTGCTCAAACTAGTTGTGAGTGTCTCACCACACACCACCACCTTTGAGAAAACACATACTAGGAGCTACACAATCTAGGGTTCATTGCCTCAGCTCGGTAAAGTGGCTACAATTGTGGTTATCCCCATTTTACAGTTTAGGAAACTGAAATGTAGAAATGAAGCAATGAAGGCCACATGTCCTGGAGACAGGATTCAAATCCAGTTGACCACAGCCAGAGTTGTCTCTCTTCCCGCGTAGATTAGGGATCCTAGTGACTCCAGCTGCTGGGCAGCCTGGCTCTCTGGTGTCCCAAGCTCTAGGGGAAAGAGATGTGTGGGTGAGAGTCCACCTATGGGATGGGGACATAGTGTGGCTTTAGGGGCCTGCATCACAAAAGCAGCTAGGCAGAGGCATGAGGTGTGATATGGTTGGGGCCACAGCTGTTCGTGTGGGCCGGTGCACAGTTGTCTTATTCTTCATCCATCTCTCCTCATTACAGCTCAAGCCTCTCGCTTTTCCTTTAAAAGTAATGTTCAGGGAGGAGGATGTTACCTGAATTTGCCAGATACTCATCTCATCTCTTCATTTCTTTTGGCCCATGTAAACACAGACCCAAAGTACTCCAATCAGCGGAAATCTTGTAGATCTCGCTTACATAAGTGGCCGCTAAGACCAGGGCTGAGCTCTTGCATTATCTGTGCATATCAGGGCCTATTTACAAAGGGCCTCCGAGTCAGCTGTTGGATGTTATCTCTGACTAGGTTATATAAATAGCTACGAGATGCACTGACAGGATTAAAAGAAGTTTTCCATCACGCTACTTCGGTTGTTAAGTGCAAACATTTAAAGTCTACTACCATTTTTATAATCGTGTTTCCTAACTATAACTATTTTATCTATCTATCTATTTATTTATTTATTTATGGTACATCAGGAACCTCAAAAAATGGAAGTGATTCAGGGACTCTCTCTCTCTGGAAAGTCCCTATTTCTATGTGTGTTTCCTGCTTTAGAGTGTGATTTCTTTTGAGGTCACATGAGGTCACATGATGGTCAATAGATCTTGTTGAATAAAATAAAGATGCTGTTAATTTCTCAATCAACAGAGCACCAGTTTTATTTTATTTTATTAACTTTTACTTTAGATTCAGGGAGTTCATGTGCAGGTTTGTTACATGGGTATATTGTGTGATGCTGAGGTTTGGAGTACAATTGAATTTGTCACCCAGGTAGTGAACATAGTACCCAACAGGTAGTTTTTAAACCCTTGCCTCCTCTCCCCCCTTCCCACCCTTATATTCCCCAGTGCCCATGGTTCCCATCTTTATGTCCATGTGCAGCCAATGTTTAGCTCCCACTTCTAAGTGAGAACATGTGGTATTTGGTTTTCTGTTTCTGCATTAGTTTGCTTAGGATAATGGCCTCCAGCTTGCATCCATGATGCTGCAAAGGACATGACTTTGATCTTTTTTATGACTGCATAGTATATCATGGTGTACATGTACCACTGTTTCTTTATCCGGTCCATCACTGATGGCCACCTGGGTTGATTCCATGCCTTTGCTATTGCAAATCACCAATTTCCTTTTTTACTGGTTTTGAAATTATCTTACTGCTTTATGTGCTACCTTATTTACCTGAATTTAAACTGGTAGTTTTATTCAGAGACTGCTTATTTAAATGGTATTATAAGTATCTAGTTAAATATCAAAAAACAATTATTAAATATTCTGTTAACAGGATGCTCCTTGTTCTTACTGAGTAGTTTCATGTTTTTTTGTTGGAAAAAAAATTAAAGGAATGTTATCTCAGAGAGTGAAACAATCCATCATAGTAATTAACACAGGAGGGTAGGCACACATGGAATAATCATACCTTGGAGTTCAATGTAGGAGAAGGACAGTGTGGCATTCCAGGTGATGATTACACACCATAAAAACTACCCATCTCTCTGATGCCACATCAAGTTGACACGTCTGAGATTTCTAAAATACTCAGTATTACAGGATGAAATTTGGACAAATCCATAAGATCTGTGCACTTCTGTATTTGTGTGTGTGTGTGTGTGTGTGTGTGTGTGTGTGTGTGTGTGTGTGATGGAGTCTTGCTCTGTCGCCCAGGCTGAAGTGCAGTGGCATGATCTCGGCTCACTGCAGCCTCTGCCTCCTGGGTTCAAGCAATTCTCTGCCTCAGCCTCCCGAGTAGCTGGGATTACCGGTGCCCGCCACCATGCCTGGCTAATTTTTGTATTTTTAGTAGAGATGGGGTTTCACAATCTTGGCCAGGCTAGTCTTGAACTCCTGACCTCATGATCCACCTGCCTCAGCCTCCCAAAGTGCTGGGAGTACAGGGAGCCACTGCACCCAGCCGCACTTCTGTAATTTTAAATGTATTTGCTATCAACTGTCCCCATCCCAGCAACTCCCAAATGCTTACATTTTATCAGGTGCTGAGGAGAAATTAAACCAAATTAGATGTTGTCACTGTTTCCCCTAAGCTTGAATATACAGACATAGTATCAACTAACCTATACAATATCTCTTTTGTAGCAAATTATTGCTTTTATCTTTTTATTACTAGGCAACAAATTATTTACTTAATTAGGAGGTAAGTTAGAAACCCCAAAAGCATCCTTTTTTGAGACAGGACCTTGCTCTGTGTCACCATTATAGCTCACTGGAGCTTCAAGTGCCCTGGCTCAGGCAATCCTCCCACCTCAGCCTCCCAAGTAGCTGCAACCACAGGCGTGCACCACCACACTCAGCTAATTATTGTGTTTTTTGTAGAGACAGGGTTTCACCTTGTTACCCAGGTTGGTCTCAAACTCCCCGGCTCAAGCAATCCACCCATCTCAGCCTCCCAAAGTGCTGGGATTATAGACGTAAGCCACCACACCTAGCTCCAAAAGGCACCTTTAAAATAAAAATTTTAGAAACATTTTTGAGGTCTATAATAAACCAGATACATTTTTAATGAAAACCTTATGAAGTAAAATTCCCATTTTACAGAAGAGGAAAATGACATTCAGTGAAATTATTTACAGAGTTTTATAGTGAATAAATGACAGAACTGGCATTTAAACCGGAGTCATTTTGCATTTCCTATGACATTGCCCTTCAGCACTCCCCACCCCTCCAGATGCCTCCTCAGACAGCAGCATGTTGACAGACATTGCTTCTGTGACTCCCCAGAGTCCCAGAGAGGAACACGGAGATGACATTATGCATCAGGGCGTTCCAGAAGCAGAGTGTGGTAACTATGAAGTATCTTCTCTGTTTCTCTCAAAGTTCTCACCTGGATTGGAGGCTGATTTTCCTTAAATCCTGATTTGCTTCCTGGTATGCAGTGAGCTTAGTTGGGCTGATGTTGTCTGTAGGTGAGGCCTCCCACTGGTGGGGTAAGTTTATTTCAGAGGAATGATAGCATTTCCTCTTGCCATAAACCTAGGTCACATCCTCATTCTGTTGTGTTTTTTTTATTTGTTGTTGTTGTTGTTGTTTTTGTAGCGTTCAAGCTGGTATCTCCATCAGGCTGGGTTCTGTGTCTATATCTCAGCTGAACTCAAATTCTAGAAGGAAGCATATTCTGGAGCAAGCTGTGTATCTATCCCCTCTAAAGTATCAACAGGTGTGGAGCTTTGTTGGTTTCACAGAACACCTGCAACTGAACACGGGACTCTTGAATACTCTCCCTCTCTGTCAGTGCAGTACTTTCTCACCTTCGGTCACCTGAAGACCAGGTTCCAAACACTCTGGGCTCTGCGCAGGGCTCCATGTGACCTATTTGTGTTACAGTCAGCTATGAGACCTGCAACGGCAGATTCCTTTGTGTATCTGTGTTGCCAGTACCTGGCACTTGCAATGGGCTCAAGGAACATGGATTTAGTGAATGAGTGTAAGAGTTAGGCTTCATTTCCCAGAGCAAAAGAGTAATCTCCTATTTGGGTGTAATTTTTCAAGTGACCCGGCTGCAATAGTGAATGAGAAAGTGTTTCTGCTTCTCCTTTAGAACACAAGCAAAAGATGTGGTTTCTGAGCCCATGGATCTTACAGTTTTATTCATACACAGAAAAAAAGCAATAATGATTCATGAGTGTGTAGGACAAATGCCAAATAAATTGAACAAACAGGAAAGGCCACAGATAATCCAAAGGAGTAATCTCCACTGTGAAGGAGAGTTTTGAAATAAGTGGGTTTTGAAAGACAGCTGGGGTTTAAAGAGAGAACAGGCAGTTAAGGTAAGACTGAAATGCACAAAGGTGTGGTTGGTAGGGGAATGAGCTGGGTGGGTTTACAAATACAGAGGCCAGCAGGCTGGTCAGAGAAAGGTTTTAATTAAGAAGCAATAAGGAATAAGGTTCAGAAAGTAAATAAAGGCCAGGCTAGATAAAGCTCTGAACACAGTTCTTAGAAGTCTGAACTTGGTTTTACAAGAAATGTGCATGTATGTTAGGATTACTTTGGCTACATATAATAAACTCAAGCTAGCTTAAAAGGGAAAAGAAATTTTTTTAGAGAATTTGGAATATCTTTCACATGATAATTACCTTATAAATAGTTGTTATATTTAGTTAAACTCTTAGAATAACCCTCCTTTAAAATGTATGGAAAAATAAAGAGAAGAACAAAAGAAATGATGTGGAAAAAGAGGATGGTTGCAACAATATTTATTAAATGGCCTTGAGTGCAGTAAAAGAAAAATTGAGATCATCCTAATTCAATAGTCTTTTTGTCTCAGTCCTCATTCCTTGGGGTACATTGATCAGTGCCAAAGGCATGTTTGTGACTGGTAGAAGAACTGGGTCTTCATGTCTGTGTTCTCTCTGTGCCCCTGCAACCAAGGACAAAGAGTTTCCTGCTGAAGGAAAACATTTTCCCAGGAGCAACTTTTTCATTTTCCTCTCCACTGTGTTTTATTGTCAGCACACAAAATACCTTCATTGTGTCTCATTCTGCACAAAGCAGGACAAAGTCAGGCTATGTTATTACTTTTAAAAACCAAGGGAACCAACAATACACTATATGATGGATAACCATCATTTTTATAGTGAATTTTCTTCAATTGTACATCTCAATCTTATTTTGAGAATTAATTCACAGGGTGAACTCCACTCTGTGAATATTAGAATAAGCAGCTGTAAAAGCATAAAATGTTTAAAAAGCTGGGGGTATAGGTCAGACAAAACCAACATTACTTTATTTGTTCAAAGAAGACACCAAAAAAAAACATTAAAAGGGACATGGAGATTAGAGAGAGAAGCAGTTTAGGAAACATGAATGAGCAAATTTTCTCACATTTTTTTCTCCTAAAAAATAATTATGAACTTGCATAATTTTATGGGAAGAAAAAAATGGAACATTGAGCTGCAATGACTTATTTCAATTTAATTTACATTATTCCAATTTTACTTCCAATTTTTTCTTGTACATCTATAAAATTCACATTGTCATATATAAGGTACACCTAAGATGTTGTCTTCTGGGGTTTTTTTTTTCGTTTTTAAATTTTATATAACCATGTCCATCTGTGACATTAGTGTGCACATTTGTCATTTTCATGTCCCTATAGCATCCCTTAGGATGCTGACATAACCCCTATGTACTTGGGAGTTGGAAGGTGAGTTAGGAGAATTTAATAATTACAAGGCTTTTCCCCAACTGTAAATTTACCTGGTGTGTGTACAAGTTTAGCAAGGTAAAGCACTGAAAGGAATAGCCAGTAAAGTCCTTAGGTGAAAGATTGTTATGGGTATTTTTTGTTATGGGTATTTTCAGTAAAGTTGTAGTAACTTCTGCTTGTAAGTTGTTTTTCACCATTAAAAAAAAAAAAACAAACCCATGGGGACAAGATAATAATTCATTAAATAGTGCTGGAAGAACAGAGTGAAGAAACATGTGTGCCAATTGTTGGGTTATTATCCATTAGCTTGAAATTCAGCCTTTTACATTCTGCTTTGTGATTAATACTGGGGCTCAAACTCTGCAAATGACATTTCTGCTTTGCCAACAGCTCCACATTTGGCTCAGCCAATAGGGGTACTAGGGGAAATTTATAAATCTGGAAGGAAAGAAAGGATTTATTTCTTCCAACTTGCTTCCTGTGACTTCCTGTCTACTTCCTGTGTTACTTCCTGTCTACTTCCTGTATGACTTCCTGTTTACTGCCTTTGTGACTTCCTGTCTACTTCCATGTGACTTCCTGTTTACTTCCTATATGACTTCCTTTCTACTTCCTGTGTGACTTCCTGTCAGCTTTCTGTTCCTGTGAAAGTTATCCCAACAATACTTCCTCACCGTAACAGCAGTAGTTCTTTCCTGAAGTATCTGGATCCAGTTTGCAATTTTCCAGTGCCTACAGAAACAGCTCTATTATCTCTTCTCATCTCCTAGCCAAAGCTCAAAGATCCCAGCTACCAGCTGAGCACCACTCCTTCCTCAGAGGTCTGGATTTCCATTTGTCAATTTTCTTGGCTTCATTATTTTTTCTTCTTACCTGCCTTCTGTTAAAATAACTTTTTTAAAATTCCATTATTGGCTGGGCATGATGGCTCATGCCTGTAATCCCAGCACTTTGAGAGGTCAAGGCAGGCAGATCACCTGAGGTCGAGAGTTCAAGACCAGCCCAACCAACATGGAGAGACCCCCCATCTCTACTAAAAATACAAAATTAGCCAGGCATGTTGGCACGTGCCTATAATCCCAGCTACTCAGGAGGCTGAGGGAGGAGAATCGCTTGAACCCAGGAGTTAGAGGTTGAGATGAGCTGAGATCACGCCATTGCACTCCAGCCTGGGCAACAAGAGTGAAACTCTGTCTCAAAAAAAAAAAAAAAAAAAAAATTCCATTATCTGTTTTTCTACTGGTATTGATGTCAATTGTATTTCTATTCTGATAGTGATTGTGCTTAATTTTTGACATAAATATTTAGCTATGAATTTCTCTAATACAGTGTACAGTTATTTCAACATTTTCTTTCTCAAGAATATGTAAAGACCATAGCATGCTTTAATTGCCCAGTGAAACTCTGCGTTCACTTTGTCATTGTTTTTCTACTTTTTTAAGGAAAAATAATTGTCACTCTCTTTCCAAGTTATTTAAATTTATTAAAAATTTATCACTTTCGGCCGACCGCGGTGGCTCAAGCCTGTAATCCCAGCACTTTGGGAGGCCGAGACGGGTGGATCACGAGGTCAGGAGATCGAGACCATCCTGGCTAACACGGTGAA